>NW_023270451.1:60632379-60780419 GCF_011800145.1 Mirounga leonina | reverse complement strand
CCTTCCTTCCTTCCTTCCTTCCTTCCTTCCTTCCTTCCTTCCTTCCTTTCAGATTGATTTTTTTTTAGAGAGAGAGAGTGAGAGCAAGGGGAAGGGCAGAGACAGAGGGAAAGGGAGAGAACATCAAGGAGACCACACTGAGCATGGAGCCCAACACAGGGCCTGATCTCACAACCCTAAGATCTCGACGCTGAGATCATGACCTAAGCCAAAATCAAGAGTCAGATGCTTAACCGACTGAGCCACCCAGGCATCCTTCCTTTTTCTTTATTTTTTAATAAGTCAGTTCCAAATCAGTTCACATTTTTTCCAGGTAGATACTTGAATAACAGTAACACCAAGATTGCAAAGAATTTTGTCTTTGTAATTGTTTAAAGCTCAGGTATTAGCATAAGAAACTTTATCAACTTGTATTGCAATAGCTTTAGTTTTCCATTCCTTGTTATTGAGATTTTGGAGGTACTGGAGACATGACTCCTAATCTATGTGCAGATACTTCTGGTAATAACTTCTTTTTACTGAGATGGGGGCAATCTCAGAGTTATTTTCTCAAATCATATATCCCATTCTTACTCTGCCACTTTGGCAAGTATTCTTTCAAGAAGCAGCAGCTGTGCACAAAAAATGATGGAGTTTAGTTCTTTAGCCATTTCATCAGATTTGTATGTTTTTTTTTGTATATGTAAGAGAAAAAGGCAGTGACATAGGTCCCATATTTGCTTCGAATGTTTTGCCAAAATTTTATTAAGACTTTCTACTAGTCAGCTTTTCTACACATCTACTCTGAGTTTCAATGATGAATTCTGCCAACTCTTTGCTAAACCATTTCTCCAACAAATATATGAGCACTGAGAATATGCTGCATTGAATGCTTAGGTTTAGCTATACAGGTGGGGAAAATAGTCAAATGAGGCAATAGACAAAATAAAAAATTTGTGGCTGGTAATTATTTTAATTGTAATTTTGAGGAAATACAAGATTCTAAAGTATCCTCTGAATTATTAAAGGATATTTATTTCTAGTAGCACTGCGACAAAACAATTATAACTACTTTGTTAACTGGCCTTTGTGTTGAGTTTCCTTGGGCTGCCTACAAAATACCAGGAACTTGATGGCTTAGAATAACAGAAATTTATTCTTTTAAGTTCTGCAGGCTAGAAGTCTGAAATCAAAGTGTCAGCAGGGCCACGTTTCCTCTGAGAGTTGTAGGGCAAAATGGTTCCTTGCCTCTCCTAACTTATAATGGTTGCTTGACAATCCTTAGCATGACTTGGCTTATAGCTGCATCACTTTAACACTGCCTGTTTCCACATGGTCTTCTTCCCTATGTGCAAATCTATGTCTCTGTGTCTTCACATGCCCTTCTTAAAAGGGCATCAGTCACTGTATTTAGGGCCAACTCTAATCCAGCATGAACTCATCTTAACTAATTATATCTGCAATAAGCCTACTTCCAAACAAGGTCACATTCTGAGGTTCTGGGTGAACATGGATTTTTGTGGGATACTATTGAATCCAGTACATTGTTTGTAGCTCAGAATACTAAATAGCTGCTTTATGTTAGTAGAAATGATCATTTATTAGGAAAAAGAGAAAGCTTTGAAATCAAAGACTGGGGTTCAAATCCCTTCCTTCCCATTTGACCTTGGGCCAGTCAGTGATCCACTGTTCTTTGTAAAATGTGCATAATAGCTCTATCAGGTGATTTCAGATAAACTGATTTATTTAAAGCCAAGCAATGTCAAGTAGATGCCATCTCCTCCCTCATATTTGTATTTCCAAAGGAAGAGAGAATATAACAAATCTATTCAGAGATAAAGAAGTGATTCTTGTATCAAGTTAGGGAAGGTAATGCAAAAGTTAATTGCACTGAGTCTATACATTAAGAAAATGTGAATTTTTTACGGGGAAGGGGGAATCATATCTAAGGAAATCCCTTGCCTTTAGAGTGAGAGAACAATTGCTATGCAGAAAAAGGCTTGTTCTCCTAAGCACTGGCCTAAGACTTGAGGTTGTCAGGACTCTGCTAAAAATCCCCATTGCTGAGACTTTCACCTCATCCTCCAGAGACGAATCAAGCATCAATAATGCAGTTAATATTCATTTTTTATTTGTCTGGAATGAAGACATGATGTAATATAGAAAGGGATTTTTAGAGAAACTTCAAGTAATTTGCTGATGGACGACTCAGTGTTGCTTGTATGTCTCCTTGCAGTAATATCTTACTGGACTAACACTTACATTGCTCTAACTTTGCCAGTTATTACCCTATCCACTTTCTTTCTTTGATTTTTTTTATGAGCACATCTTACCCCAAATGCCCTTGTCAATCGAGTCAGCCCCATCATACCACATTGATGAGGATTCTTTGCCCAGTGCCCCCTCTCACCAATTTAAGCATTAATAATAGCTGAGTTATCTAACTGATTTATACTCTTATTTCTCTGTGCAACTTTTAAAATAGTTTGACTTAGTAGAAAACTTTTCTTCGATACTCTCTTTACTTTTTAAAAATTCCTGTAAACTTGACTTTATTCCCTAAGTTCTGTTTTTCAAAAGTCTGGTAAGATACACATATTCATTGTCATCTGGGACAACATAAAGTGGGGTTAGAGAGGCAAGAGCATGAATCTAACTTTCCCAATTTCTAAAGTCCTTTCCTAGGGTGAGGGTGGGCTATAATACATGATAATTTTTAAAATATTTAATGCCTTTTATTAAATTCTGATCTTTTTTGCAAATATTTATAGACATGGGAAATAAACTATCACTAGGATGTTCTGTATACCAAAATATATAATGAAACAACTATTAATACTAAGAAATTGTATTTTTGGTAGGAAATTCCAGAGTTATGGCTTATATATTCATAATCAATATTTTTATTTGAAAAGGAGATCCTCATTTTTATATATTTCTGTCTGTTTCTCAGACTTAATTGATGATTTCAGTATCTGTAAGCAGGTGAAATACAACCCTTTACAAAAATTCATGCTTCAGTAATGCTATAACTACAACTCTTTCCTCTGGTGCTTTCGGTAATAAAACTCTTGAAAGCCAGAAAATACAACTGCTTTTGTATATTATGCCCAAACTAGTTTGGCCATGCTAAGGTCCCAATATATGTATAATGTGTATAAAATATTATATCTTCTTGAAATATTAGAAATGCATTCTAATAAGGAGCACTTAAATGTAAAGTTATCAAGGTGAGAAGAGTTGCATACATAGAAAAATCATACAATCTCATTTTTGTTATAAACCATGTTTTTGTGGCCAATATGTTATTTTATTAATTGCTTTTTCTACTCGTACATGAAAGACGAATAATTGAAAAACAGCAGATCATCTACTATAATTTGGTATCAGTTTATTGTTGGAACTATCATTGTTTTTGGTGAGAATATTTAACAAAAAAGGTGAAGTTTATGTAATCATCATTATAAAACCACTTTCATGTAAATAGTATATCATAGTGTGTAAAATTAAAATAGGGCAACTTTATCCTTTGCTCACTTTGCACTACTTGAACATAATGTATTTAAGATTGCATTAATTGCTTCACTGGGCCTTCAAATAGCAATGTCTGTCATTTTTAACTACTTGGTGTAAGAAAATGTTCATGAAAAAGAATGCTTTTGCAATTTTTTTTAAATTCCCAATAAGATAGTACCTTGAATGTTATTTCTGCCATTTATATGATAGTTTATATTTAAAAAATGATAGAAACATAATGTTTGATATTGGAAGGAGCTTAGCAGAAATAAAACATTTATCTCAACTGGTCTGTTTGCTTTTGATGATTAATATTATATAATCTTTTATATTGTTTATTTTGCCTTGGCTGCCAGGAACCTAAGAGGAATTATTTTATCTTTGCTCTAGTATAACTACTGTATGTTTTTCTAAAATATAAATTATCATGTAATTATCTACATTGTATACATATAAAATATCCTTTTAATTTTTTTAATTATAGATAAAAGATTATCCACAAAGCTTACACTAATCTCAGATGGTGACCAAAATTTTATCTTTAAGTTACCTTTCTCAAACGTAACTCCTGTTTCATTTGTACTAGTATTTCTTTAATTTAAATTCTGAGATATGTTATCAAATATTTCAAATACCAATGAATGCTTCCAAATTGCCCTCAGAGTAACTGCAACAATCTATACAGCAACATTCATGCATTCACTAACTCATTCAAATATATATTCTTCAGTACTATAGCAGTTATAACATTTTTTTTTTTTGCTTTCCCAAATATAATATATACCATCTCGTGCCCTGTTCTCTGCTCTAGGAGAATCATCTATTTAACCATATGAATTGGCTTACTTACTCTCCAGCCTCAGATTGGGTTAAGCGTCAAAGATATGACAAAAAAGGCAGAAGAAGGAAGGAAAGGGAAGCTGAGGCTCCTTTTCTGTTTGGCTTTCTTGGGATGAGTATGACTCTTGTAAGGAAGACACAGCTCCTCACTTCTAGGTTCTAGTAATCACTCTATTCTGTTTGATACTTTGGGTATCAGTGTGATAAGAGCCTTAGTGCTGCTAGACCTAGGAATTAAGATATTTCTTATGATCCTCCCCTTCCTCATCACACCTATGTGCCCTTCATTAAACATTCCTTGAATTATATTTTCCTAAATAGTGTATGCCGTTCTTTTCATGCTGGGACTCTAATTGATCCAAGAATATTTTAACTACAAAATTCTGTTTTAACTGCTGGAAATATAGTGGAGGGTCGGGGGGGGGGTGCATACACACATACACAGAATAACTTCTCCCTCAAAGAAAAGTCCAGGCCCAGATGGCTTCACTGGTGAATTCTACCAAATATTTCAAGACAAAAAATATAAAATATAAAATATAAAAAGACAAAGGTAGACAAGTAGAGAGATCATTTTATAGAAAACAGATGGTTTAGGGCACCTGGGTGGCTCAGTTGTTAAGTGTCTGCCTTCGGCTCAGGTCATGATCCCAGGGTCCTGGGATCGAGTCCCACATCGGGCTCCCTGCTCAGCAGGAAGCCTGCTTCTCCCTCTCCCACTCCCCCTGCTTATGTTCCTGCTCTTGCTATCTCTCTCTCTGTCAAATAAATAAATAAAATCTTTAAAAAAAAAAAAAGAAAAAAGAAAACAGATGGTTTAAAACAACTTATTTCATTTGCAATTCTGAGAAAACTGTGCTGGGTTCTGATGGGTGCTTTTTTTTTTTTTTTTTTTTGGCCTTGGCTGAGCTCACACATGTATTTGCAGGCAGCAGCTGGTTGGCTGAACTTGGGCTGGTCTAGGATGGGCTCAACTGGGAAAGATCACTCTTCTCCATGTGGTATCTCAATCTCCAACAGGCTAACCTGGGCCTGTTTGTAAGGCAACCAGGGCATATTCATAGATAATATCCTTGCCTCTAAGCCTTTAGTCATATTCCTTTCAATTTCTGAACATCTAGCCAACCTCTTAGCTATTGCCCATGAATTCATGCTTCCCTTTTTCTAGACTAAGTAGATGATAAGATAAACAAGTTGAATTTATAACCATTGGTAGGATTTTCATCTTCCCTACTCTTGAATAAGGCTGCATAACTGCAGTATTACCAATCCAGGTTATCTAAGCATATTGCCAGCAACCATTTGTCAGGCAAGACTCTTTTTTCCCCTCCTTGGTAATATGGATATTGTAATAGGCAATATCCATGAGGCTATACATGTGATTTGAAGACAGTGGGCAATATAGCATGGATAGGTATACAGGATGTGTAACCATATACAAATACAACTGTTTTTTTTGTTGGCAGGTGTCCGAATGTCAGTATTTGTCAAAGTTCAGTCCTATAAATACCTCTTCTACTTGAAAAAGGAATGTTCTTGGGTACTCAATTCATGCTGGGCAACTCAGTTGACATAGACTTCTCATATCTTCTGGTCAGGCAAACGATTAGTGGCAAGTTAACAGCTATTAGATGGAGAATAATCATTTGTCTGAAGAGACCAAGAGTTTGTTCCAAAATTTTAAAGACCTTCTCAGTGTTACATTATGGAGTTTACATTAGATTCCATACATCACCCTGATCTACTTCAGAAGTATTAAACAACATGATATCTTTGGAAATAAGGGCCAAGAGACAGCATGGGTTGAATTGCAGCACAGACTAGCTAAAGACACTTCTGTTTTTCCTTTTAAAAAAATGACTTCACTAAAAGGATGTGAAAAAAGCACCCAAATATGATATATTTTATCCAACAGCTAAGCAAACATACTAAGTACTGTGCCCCTTTTTAGCAGGAGGGAGTGCCATGAGTTTAAATATGCCTTTTGATTTAGAATGGTTGTGATGATATACTCCACAACACTGGACCTCCTAGAAAATCCATTTAGATAGCAGAAACCTAGAATTTCTTGGGATTTGTTTCATATAACTGGCATACATGTGCTTTTCCAAGACATTTAGGGTATCTACTGTGTTTTACTCATAAGAATATATCATCATTTGCCATCAATATAGTGTATAGTTTGATGTTCAGTGATTATTATACACATGCACATACACACACAGATATATATAACTAAGATCTCTTTGGATTGATGTATAATAAATAGCAGAGAAGTTTATGCAAATCTGAGACAAGATTGTGAGGACTCTGTTCTCCCTGCTTGGTAAAAGTCAACTGTTTCTAGTGCTCTTTCTCCTTATAGAGATAGAAATGAAGAATTTGCCAGATCAGTGGATACATACCAGGATCCATAGGTTATGTAATTTTCTCAAGTTTAAAGATCAGATTTACACCAATAGCTCTCTTCAGTATGGTCAACAGTAAATTAAAGGGGGATATGATAGTATGACCCTAGAATTTCTCACTGAGATTAAGTGTTCTTTTAGATTTACTTTTTTTGCCGTAGTAGGAGAGCCAAGACTTCCACTTGCCTACTCATAAAACCCAGTTCCAGATATTTGGGATTGGTGAATAAATCTATTCTAAACACATACTCAAAACTAGATAAAAAATCATGAAACTAAGGGTTGACTAAGCCAAGAATGAGCATCAATATTGCCAAAACTCTGGTTATTAATAACTACTCCCACCTCTACCATGGTTAAAGGATGGATAAAAAGTTCATGCATGAAGGATCAACTCCAAATGTCCTAGTTCTCTATTTGTTTGGATTCCTCTGAATTCTCTATTATATTTTTTCTGGATTCTCCATTTATTTCTATTCTCTATATTTGTATCAGGCAGGGTCCAAATAGACTACTTACAGTATTTAAAAGAGAGGGAATTTAACACAGAGAATTTGTCAGACAGGTACAGATATGAATATCTGAAGATCCATATAATAAGTGATGAGAAAGTACCCGCTTCTTACAATTGCTGTAAGCCACCAGCTTGGACTGACAAAGGAAGGAGGCTGTTTTACTAAATTCCAGGAAGCATAAAGTCAACCAGAAGGAGTTCAAAACACAGCAGACCTATCTGGTGAAAACTGGAGCCATGAGCAAGATAACAGTCACTGCAAGGTATTTCATGTGACTCAGAGAGAATGTGCAAGTTAAATATCCTGGCTTTTCCCTTCCTCCCGCTTTCTAAACCACTTACAGTTCTTCTTGTTTACTGAACTAAACAAGCAGTGAGCCAACTTGCAGGAGTTTGGAAATACAACTCCTAGGTCTCATACTTGCTGCAATACAGAGCAGAGCAGGGGAAAGGTGAAGAAGAGATGTGAGCACCAATAGGCCAAAAAAATCACATTACACCAAGTATTCTGGTTATTGACTGGTGAGTATTAAACCAGTCCAAAACTTAGTGGCTTAACACAACAGAAATATTTATTTTGCTCATGAATGGGAATTTGTGTAGGGTTCTGCTATATTCAGTGTTGGCTGGGGCAACTTGGAATCTGACATCTCACTTCCTCACTTGTTGGGTGCTGATGATGGTTATCAACTAGGACCTCAGCTGAGCTGGGCAACTCTCTCTGGCCTTTCCATGTGGCTGCTTGGCATACTCATGGTCAAGTGGCTTGGCTTCAAGGGTGAGTATCCCATAATGATTAGATATAAGCTGTTACTTCTGATGTAGTCATAGGTCTGCCTGGATTTCGAAGAGAGAGACCATGTACTTACACCTTTTGATGGAGGAGTGTCAAAATCATGTTATATATAAAGCACGTGAGATAGAATGCATTAGTTCGGGCATACTTAGAAAGTATATGTGACATGCCAAGAAATCCTAAGAATTCACTTTTAGTTCATGCCTACCATTAAGCCTATGTATCAACCAAATAACAAAGCCAGAAATTATGTCCCTCACCTTTTTGAATTCAGAATCCCTGGTACATGTATCCAAATTGATAAATTTAGCCCTCTGGTCTATCATCTTAGAAGCCATTCCCACACATTCCCAGGTTTTTCTCAATATAAATTAGCAGATCTCGAGATTTCAGTTCATACTTTCCTAGCTTAATCTTCTATTATTCCTTTGGGGACTACTGGACTCTGACTCTAGAAGCCTAGTAAGTGATGGGAAAAAAAAAAAAAAAACAACCTGTTTCCCCTTGCCAATAAAGTGCCTTAGAGACATCATTACAGCATCTTCCAGGAAGCTATCAAGAACCCTTATAAAATAGAAGAAAAGCTTTTCCTGTTTCCAAGGGAGACCCTGATTTCTCTGTAATACCTCCCTTTCAATTCACATGCCCTTCCCACAGATGAGTCTGGTCATGACTCTGAATTCAGCTAATGTTGTAGTTTGGTAAACTGTAGATTAAATGTTATGGCTACCATCAATTCTTTTATAAAATTGGAGAAAATCCTTATCTCTTGGTTAGATTTTGAGATGAGAATTTTGGATTTTAAGTTTACAATTCACTTTCTTTAAAAATTTCAGTGTGGTTAGAGACAATCAGCCTACCAACTCTTTCTTGAATTACTCATTACTATGTATTTCTTTGATACTGACTTCTTGGTCCGTCAAAGACTTGCCTTCAATAATCTCTTCATTGCAGATGAACAAAGGTTATTTCTTACAATGCAGAGATGTAATGGAGGTCCCACTCTCATTGGTAAAAACCAATAAACACCAATTATTATTTATTATTATTATTATTATTATTTTACTATGAGGCAAGAATACATTAGATATTGAGTACAAAAGTAAATGATCTGATTTAATTTTTAGCATGTTCATTCTAGACATTCTGCTAAGAGTAGATTAAAAGATAAAAGCAGGAAGCTTGAAAGGAGTCTATTGGAATGATACATCGACATTTAATAGTGAGTTGTACAAGCTATAGTGGAGATGGATATATTTCGAAGGTAGAGTGAACAGCATTTGATGAGCAATTGTGGATAGGATATGAAAGAGAAAAGTCAACGGGAAGGATATTGTTGCCACATTATTAATATGGAGAAGACTGGATGAGCAGTAGGATGAGAAATGGGGGGGGAGTTTCACTTCTGACATGTTAAGTCTGAGATAGCTATCAGATATTCAAATTTAGATGTCAAGGAAGTGGTTGAATATTTGAGTCTAGAATTCAGGATGAGGTGTAGGCTGGATATACTTTTAAAAACTGACAGTATATAGATCTGTCAATTCATTTCATGTATTGACAAAATTGTGTGATCCCTTAAGAAGTCATATAGACAAAGAAATTCAAGTACTAAATCTAGGAGCACTACAACCTTTATAGCTGCTAGTACGAGAAAGATTAATGGAAGTGTTAAAAAGTTGCAGGCCATAAAACCAAAGAAAAATGGGAAGACATTGATGTCCTCTAAGAGGAAAGTAAGTCTTACCAAGAGAAGGGTAATCTGAGTGTCAAATGCTGAAGATAAAGAAAATAAGATGCAGGCTGAGAAATGACCACTCGGTATGGCAACATGGAACTCACGAAAGCAGTTTCTGTGGAGAGTAGGATAAAGGACTGATTGTATCAGGTTTAGGAGAGAAACACAGATAGTGAGCACAGACATTTACAGTTTTGCTTTAATGGTTATGAGAGATGTTGAAGTCATTCCTTTTTCCTTTTAAAATGCTATTTCTATTTTATAATAGTTAAGGTGTATTTGTATTTTATAATAGTTCTATCCCATGGTTTTATAATTTATTATTATTACTAACTCCCTGCTATGAAAGATGAAATTATTAGCACTTTAACTTTCACTTCAATCTCTCCCTTCCTACAACTTTTGCATTTTTAGAATATGTTTAATTAGACTTTATAGCACTTATATTTTCTGGTCTGTATGCACAATTGTCCTTGTTTCAAAATCTTGGTTTTATAGTTATAGGATTTCAATATACACCACCAGTCCTTGTAAATGGTATCTTCATTTCCAAACTGTGTATTTTGACTGTCTTGGTTAGTGAAATTTCAGTAAGTAGTTTTTCAAAAAAGTGCCTGTGAATGCGGTCTTCTTTGAGTTTCCTCATATTTGAGTATATCTTCCTTTTGTTTTTATACTTGAATGAAAATTAGGCTAAATATAATTTTCTTGGTAACAATATTTCCTCTGTGTTTTCAAAATGTTGCTGAACTGTTTTTTGGTTTTGTGATTAAGTCTGAGTCCAGCCTGATTTTCCCTCTATAGGTGACTTTCATATTCTACCTAGATGAACCAAGTATACTTTAAAAAGAGTTGACCTTTATAACATCCAGTATATAACTCAATGTTGATTTTTATCTTTTAATTCATTTTGGTATAATTGGCATATTTTAATCTACTTACACAATTTTTCATTTCAGGGAAATTTTGCTGTATCATTTCTCTGAATATTTTTTCATGTTTCAATTGATGCATTCTCCATTTTAGGAAATTTCTGTTAGCTCATCAGTCTCTTTGTACCTATTAATTCATTCTTATCACTTTAATCTCTTTGTCCTTTTCCTCAGTGTTTAAAGTGACAACAGAGATTTCAGCAATAACCGTTCTTCCTTGCTGTTTCTAATTTATTTTATTAGGTAAGTTACTATATTGTTTCGGTTTATAACATGTTTCCTTTGCTTTGTAATCTTTTTCCATCACTATTAAGCAAAAGTGTGCACCTATGTGTTTGCATATGTGTGCATGCTCGTGAAAGTTTTAATATCAGAGTGGTTTTCTGAGAGTGTTTGTATCATTGGAGACTTTTTTTTCCTTTAATCTCGTCGTTTTCCTTTCTTCATTCAGTTTTGCTTTCTTTCTTTACCAAAAAGAAAAATCTCAGAAAACTTAAGTTATCTTAGTCAGTACGTAGATTGACATTAGAACCTCTCTTTTTTTCCCTATTCTAAGCATTATTTTAGTATTTTATGGTTGTTGTTGTTTTTTTAAGTAATCTCTAAGCCCACATGGGGCTTGAGCTCACAACCCCAAGATAAAGCGTTGCATGCTCTATCAACTGAGCCATCAGGCACCCTTATTATTTTATGTTCTTATCAGAGCTTGGGTCATTCAAAATGTATAAACTTCTAGAAATTATACTGATCCCCAAGTTTTATCATTGTAGTCTGTGGAAAATAGCCAAGTAGGCTATTAGGTTCAGGAGGTCACTATTTCTGTTTGAGGTATATCAGTTAAGTTTCTTCCTTTTTCTTTCTGGCCTGGTCTTTTCTATTCTGTTTCAGAAGTCAAAGCAACTACAAGCCATGGGCGATAAATTTAAATAAGCAACTGGGGTATTTCCTTATATATTCTGACAAATCAATGATTAATACGCCTCATCTCCTTCCAGTGTCATCACAATGCTGCATCTCCTAAGGGCTACTTCAGTGGTACATGGATGGCAAATATATGTGGGGAAGAGGAAGGAGGCCAGAGCAATAGAGGTGGATTAACCATGAAGCTAGAGAAACATACATTTTAGGGCCCCTAGTTTGGCTGGACCTCTGCAGAAAAAAATAATGTTTTATTCTTCTAACAATAAGGGTTCCAGCAATGTTTTCCTGGATTAGCTCCTCTTGTCAAGTTTTCAAGTAGAAGATATGTGTTCTTAGTCATGACCACTTGCCAGTTTGGGGTTCCCTTCAGACTCCCTCTTGTTAAATGGCATTGCAGTGGCTGCTGAGATTTGGGGGGATCTAAAGGCGAGTTGAGTTGGGGATATGTTAGTTCGGGTGTAGATGAGATTTGTGTTTGCATTTGCTTTTGCCAGGAAAAAAAAAATGATACTACTTATCTGCAAAAACCTTATTAACTTTGAAAGTTCCACCCTAATAAGCTCACACCTTGGTGTGGACTCAAGGCCTCATTTCCAGATCTTAGCCACCTTGTGCTGTTTGACCCAAGGCAAACAAATTGTGTGCATTGACAAAACCAATCAATTTAGTTTACTTTTTGCTTATTTATTTCGTTCATTCTCGTGTTTTCTTTTTTCCTATGAGCCCAGAAATGCTTTAAGAGGTATGTTTGTCGAAATTCAAAGCTATTTGAATTGTAAGAGAGTTTTTTCTATATATAGTTTTCAAGAATCAGAAGTCTCTTAGCATTGACATTTAGCACACATATTTAAACTTATGTTGCCCAGGAATATATAGAATTAATCAGTATCTATATTCTGTGTCTTAGAAAAACAAATGACCCATCACATTTTATATTGTCTTAGCTATCTTTGGTCAAATTGGACAAGAAGGGAGTGTCATTTCCTTGCCATTAGTGTTCACTTCCTCTGATGATTTTGTCTGCCCGTTTATTTCCAGATTTATTAATTTTTCCTATTTGCATGTATTTATAGTTAACATTTAGCATTTTGTTTTACTAATTTCTTTCTTCCTGCAACCTAATTCTTGGATTAAAGAAGTATATACTCCAGGAATTCTTCCACTGGGAATTTAGAGGTTTTGAAATACTCTCTGGAGAATTTTCATGCTTGAATAATTTTTATTTCAACATCCTACCTGCTTAG
The DNA here is from genome assembly GCF_011800145.1 of Mirounga leonina. Taxonomy (NCBI): domain Eukaryota; kingdom Metazoa; phylum Chordata; class Mammalia; order Carnivora; family Phocidae; genus Mirounga; species Mirounga leonina. Next base: position 60,767,531 of record NW_023270451.1, on the reverse strand, counting down.
GTATAGAATCTATTAATTGTCCTTTGAAAATGCCATTTACTGTTTCCTAGATTTTATTTTGATGAGAAGTCTGATGTCAGTTTGATTCTGGTTTATTATAAATAATAATTTCAGATGTTTTTGTTTGTTAATCTTATCAATTTTGCTATTTCATATATATATATATATATATATATTCATTATACACACACACACACACACACACACACACACATATATATATACACATACACTTTTTTTTCCCTGGAGCTTCATGGCCTTTTCCATCTGTGTATTCCTTTTTCATCAGTTTTGAAGGATCCTTCTTTTTTTTTCTTTAAAAAGAACTTTTCTTCTTTTCTCTCTTTTCCCCTTCATTTTCCATTAGTTTTAGAATGGCTGCTTCTATTTCCTATTTCTCTTGTCTTTCTTCTCCATTTTCTTCATTGTCAACCCCTTTGTGCTCCATTTTGGAAAGATTCCATGGCTAGATCTTTTAGAAAAGTAATATTTTATTCAGCTCTTTTAAAAAAAATAAATCCAGCATAACTACCATTTTACTATTTAATATTTAAATATTTTAAAACTATTTCAACAATCACTTAAAATTTTCAGCTGTATTTATCTATGTTTCCTTTGATGAGCTGTCTTGTTGATTATATTTGTTTGTATTTAATTTAAAATTGCATTCAATTTAGATTCCCATAGGTCACTTCTATTTCTGACTTTAAAATTATGAAGTTATTTATTAAAAGTCAAAATTTATCTAAGCCCCTGGAGAGACAAAGTAAATGCATGAATGCTTTATTTTTTGCCCCTACTCTAGAAGGCAGACATAGACATAAATAAATAAATTAAATAAATAAATAAATAAGGAACAGTGCAGGAAAATTCTAACATAGAAGCATAGAAGGTCCAAATTGAAACTGAGATTATAATATGTAGGGGTTGATTTAACTCTTTCCTCATATTAGACTTTTATAATATTTTATGCAACTGTAATTACTTTGATTTGTCACTATTAGCCTTTTAAGTTATTGGCTTTCCTCATATGTTTGTTGAGTCTTGATTGTACTTTCTTTTTATTTGAAATTTTCTGTCACATATGCTTTTGTTCTTTTTGCACATTTTGTTTGGATGGTGCTATAAGTTATTTATGCTTATGTTCTGCTTATCCTTTATAAGGAGAGGTTGGGGAGGGATGCTGAAAGGCAAGATCTGCAGGTAACTTCTGGGTGGGGTCTTCCTATTCTTGTAAATTACTAGTCATTTGAGACTGTTTTGGCTAATTATTTATAGGTGTACCCTGTATGGAAGGGAAATGATACCAGACAGAAGCTCCATGATGCCAAAAGGAATGAATAGCAGCGTAAGTGACAAATATGTAGGCAAATTTAAAAAGTATTCTTATATTTAAAAGCAAAAGAAAAAAATTAACTATGACATGAGAATTTTAAAGCAAATAAATAAAACCTATGATAATAGCACAAAGATGAGGATTGGAATAAATGGAGTTGAACTGTTGTAAGATTCTCAAGTTGTTAGAGACATGCTAAAATCACTTATTTAAGGTAGACCATAAGCAGCAAAAGTTGCATATTTTAATCTCTATATTACTAGTTAACTTGTAAAAGAATAATACAAAATAGCATAAATAATGTGCATTAAGGAGATACAACAAAAAAAATAAAAGGTACTTTATTATTCAAAGGGAGGCTAGAAAAGAATAAAGAAATAAATAATTTACAGAAAAATTAGCAAATAAATAGCAAGATGATGATTTAAATCTTCCTATATTGGTGCTTAAGTTAAAACTTAAAAAAAAAAAAAAAAACTCTTCTAATTAAATGACAAACGTTGCCAGAAAGGATTAAAAACAAAAGACCCGATTTGTGACCTAGGATGTGATCTATTCTGGAGAATGTTCCATGGGCACTGGAGAAGAATGTGGATTCTGGTGCTTTGGGATGGAATGTTCTGAATATATCTGTGAAGTCCATATGGTCCAGTGTGTCATTTAAAGTCTTTATTTCCTTGTTGATCTTTTGCTTAGATGATCTGTCCATTTCAGTGAGGGGGATGTTAAAGTCCCCCACTATTATTGTATTGTTGTCAATGCATTTCTTTGTTTTTGTTATTAATTGGCCTATATAATTGGCTGCTCCCATGTTAGGGGCATAGATATTTTCAATTGTTAGATCTTCTTGTTGGATAGACCCTTTAAGTAGGATATAGTGTCCTTCCTCATCTCTTACTACAGTCTTTGGTTTAAAATCTAATTTGTCTGATATAAGGATTGCCACCCCAGCTTTCTTTTGGTGTCCATTAGCATGGTAAATGGTTTTCCACCCCCTCACTTTCCATCTGGGGGTGTATTTGGATCTAAAATGAATCTCTTGCAGACAGCATATCAATGGGTCTTGATTTTTTATCCAATTTGATAGCCTGAGTCTTTTGATTGGGGCATTTAGCCCATTTACATTCAGGGTAACTACTGAAAGATATGAATTTAGTGCCATTGTATTGCCTGTAAGGTGACTGTTACTGTATATTGTCCGTGCTCCTTTCTGGTCTAGGTTACTTTTAGGCTCTCTCTTTGCTGAGAGGACCCCTTTCAATATTTCCTGTAGGGCTGGTTTTGTGTTTGCAAATTCCCTGCATTTTCAGACCACAATGCTTTGAAACTAGAACTCAATCACAAGAGGAAAGTTGGACAGAACTTAAATACATGGAGGCTAAAGAGCATCCTACTAAAGAATTAATGGGTCGGGGCACCTGGGTGGCTCAGTCCGTTGGGTGTCTGCCTTCGGCTCGGGTCGTGATCCCAGGGTCCTGGGATCGGGCCCCGCACAGGGCTCCCTGCTCGGAGGGGAGTCTGCTTCTCCCTCTGCCCCTCACCCTGCTCTCACACTTTCTCTCACTCTCTCTCTCAAACAAATAAATAAAAAATTAAAAAAAAAAGAAAGAAAAGAATGAATGGGTCAACCAGAAAATTAAAGAAGAATTAAAAAAAATTCATGGAAACAAATGAAAATGAAAACACAACTGTTCAAAATCTTTGGGATGCAGCAAAGGCAGTCCTAAGAGGAAAGTATACAGCAATACAAGAATGTCTCAAGAAACAAGAAAGGTCTCAAATACACAACCTAATCCTACACCTAAAGGAGCTGGAGAAAGAACAGCAAATAAAACCTAAACTCAGCAAGGGAAGAGAAATAATAAAGATCAGAGCAGAAATCAATGAAATAGAAACCAAAAGAACAGTAGAACTGATCAATGAAACTAGGAGCTGGTTCTTTGAAAGAATTAACAAGATTGATAAACCCCTGGCCAGACTTATCAAAAAGAAAAGAGAAATGACCCAAATCAACAAAATCATGAATGAAAGAGGAGAGATCACAACCAACACCAAAGAAATACAATTATAAGAACATATTATGAACAACTCTATGCCAGCAAATTCGATAATCTGGAAGAAATGGATGCATTCCTAGAGATGTATCAACTACCAAAACTGAACCAGGAAGAAATAGAAAACCTGAACAGACCTATAAGCACTAAGGAAATTGAAGCAGTCATCAAAAATCTCCCAAAAAACAAAAGCCCAGGGCCAGATGGCTTCCCAGGGGAATTCTACCAAACATTTAAAGAATAACTAATACCTATTCTTCTGAAACTGTTCCAAAAAATAGAAATGGAAGGAAAACTTCCAAACTCATTTTATGAGGCCACCATTACCTTGATCCCAAAACCAGACAAAGACCCCATCAAGAAGGAGAACTACAGACCAATATCCCTGATGAACATGGATGCAAAAATTCTCACCAAAATACTAGCCAATAGGATCCAACAGTCCATTAAAAGGATTATTCACCACGACCAAGTGGGATTTATCCCTGGGCTGCAAGGTTGGTTCAACATCCACAAATCAATCAATGTGATATAATACATTAACAAAAGAAAGAACAAGAATCATATGATCCTCTCAATAGATGCAGAAAAGGCATTTGACAAAGTACACCATCCTTTTTTGATCAAAACTCTTCAGAGTATAGGGATAGAGGGTATATACCTCAATATCATAAAAGCCATCTATGAAAAATCCACAGCGAATATCATTCTCAATGGGGAAAAACTGAGAGCTTTCCCCCTAAGGTCAGGAACGCAGCAGTGATGTCCACTATCACCACTGCTATTCAACATAGTATTAGAAGTCCTAGCCACAGCATCAGACAACAAAAAGAAACAAAAGCATCCAAATCGGCAAAGAAGTCAAACTCTCACTCTTTGCAGATGATATGATCCTTTATGTGGAAAACCCAAAAGACTCCACCCCAAAACTGCTAGAACTCATACAGGAATTCAGTAAAGTGGCAGGATATAAAATCAATGCACAGAAATCAGTGGCACTCCTATATACCAACAACAAGACAGAAGAAAGAGAAATTTAGGAGTCGATCCCATTTACAATTGCACCCAAAACCATAAGATACCTAGGAATCAATCTAACCAAAAAGGCAAAGAATCTGTACTCAGAAAACTATAAAATACTCATGAAAGAAATTGAGGAAGACACAAAGAAATGGAAAAACGTTCCATGCTCATGGATTGGAAGAACAAATACTGTAAAGATGTCAATGCTACCTAGAGCAATCTACACATTCAGTGCAATCCCTATCAAAATACCATCCACTTTTTTCAAAGAAATGGAACAAATCATCCTAAAATTAGTATGGAACCAGAAAAGACCCCGAATAGCCAGAGGAATGTTGAAAAAGAAAAGCAAAGCTGGCAGCATCACAATTCCGGGCTTCAAGCTCTATTACAAAGCCGTAATCATCAAGACAGTATGGGACTGGCACAAAAACAGACACATCAATCAGTGGAACAGAATAGAGAGCCCAGAAATGGACCCTCAACTCTATGGTCAACTCATCTTCAACAAAGCAGGAAAGAATGTCCAATGGAAAAATGACAGTCTCTTCAACAAATGGTGTTGGGAAAATTGGACAGCCACATGCAGAAGAATGAAACTGGACCATTTCCTTACACCACACACAAAAATAGACTCCGAATGGTTGAAAGACCTCAGTGTGAGACAAGAGTCCATCAACATCCTAAAGAAGAACACAGGCAGCAACCTCTTCGACCTCAGCCGTAGCAACTTCTTCCTACAAACATCACCAAAGGCAAGGGAAGCAAGGGCAAAAATGAACTATTAGGACTTCATCAAGATAAAAAGCTTTTGCACAGCAAAAGAAATAGTCAACAAAACAAAAAGACAACCGACAGAATGGGAGAAGATATTTGCAAATGACATATCAGATAAAGGGCTAGTATCCAAAATCTATAAAGAACTTATAAACTCAACACCCAAAGAACAAATGATCCAATCAAGAAATGGGCAGAAGACATGAACAGACATTTTTCCAAAGAAGACATCCAAATGGCCAACAGACACATGAAAAAGTGCTCAATATCGCTCGGCATCAGGGAAATCCAAATCAAAACCTCAATGAGATACCACCTCACACCAGTCAGAATGGCTAAAATTAACAAGTCAGGAAACTACAGATGTTGGCGGGGATGCGGAGAAAGGGGAACCCTCCTACATGGTTGGTGGGAATGCAAGTTGGTGCAGCCACTCTGGAAAACAGTATGGAGGTTTCTCAAAAAGTTGAAAATAGAGCTACCATACAATCCAGCAATTGCACTACTGGGTATTTAACCCAAAAATACAAATGTAGGGATCTGAAAGGGTATATGCACCCCGACATTTATAGCAGCAATGTCCACAATAGCCAAACTATGGAAAGAGCCAAGATGTCCATCGACAGATGAATGGATAAAGAAGATGTGGTACATATATTCAATGGAATATTATGCAGCCATCAAAAGGAATGAAATCTTGCCATTTGCAACAACGTGGATGGAACTAGAGGGTATTATGCTGAGTGAAATAAGTCAATCAGAGAAAAATATGTATCACATGACCTCACTGATATGAGGAATTCTTAATTCCAGGAAACAAACTGAGGGTTGCTGGAGTGGTGGGAGGGTGGGAGGGATGGGGTGGCTGGGTGATAGACATTGGGGAGGGTATGTGCTATGGTGAGCGCTGTGAATTGTGTAAGACTGTTGAATCACAGACCTGTACCTCTGAAACAAATAATACATTATGTGTTAAAAGAAGAAGAAGAAGGAGAAGGAGAAGGAGAAGGAGAAGGAGAAGAAGAAGAAGAAGAAGAAGAAGAAGAAGAAGAAGAAGAAGCAGCAGAAGCAGCAGCAGAAGCAGAAGCAGAAGCAGCAGCAGCAGAAGAAGAAGAAGAAGAAGAAAGCAGGAGTAGAAGAATGAAGGGGGGGAATTGGAGGGAGAGATGAACCACGAGAGACTATGGACTCTTGAGAAACAAACTGAGGGTTCTAGAGGGGAGGGGTGTGGGAGGATGGGTTAGCCGGGTGATGGGTATTAAAGAGGGCATGTTCTGCATGGAGCACTGGGTGTTATATGCAAACAATACATCATGGAACACTACATCAAAAACTAATGATGTAATGTATGGTGATTAACATAGCATAATAATAAAAAAAACATCAGATAAACCTAAAAAAAAAAAAGACCCAATTATTTTCTCATTATAAAAGTCACACTGTAGATAAGAATATAAATAGATTTGAAAGAAGAGTAACTAAAGTATACTGTGAAATATGCAAATACCCAAAAGATATTTGACATAATGATAATATAAAAAAATTTAATATAGACAATATTATTAGGCACAAGTAAAGACATTTTATGTGGATAAATGGTCCTTATAAAAATGGAGGTATAACAATCTTAAAATTGCTTCAAAATGTAAAAAGCCAAAATTTGAAGATATAAGAAAAAAAAACAGACAAATTTACAATCATAGATGAATATCTGAACAAATCTTAGTAACTGTTAGAAAAGACTGACACAAATGGAAAAATATAGAATGTTTGTACAACACATTAAGCAACTTGTTGTATTTGACATTTATGGAACCCTACATTCAAGAGGAGCAGAATACACATCATTTGTAATAAAGATGGGACACTTCTCAAAATGAACTATATGCTAGACATTTAACTATAAAGAAATTTCAAAGTATTAAAATAATACAGAAGATTTTTCTGATTAATGTGGAAGTAAATTCTAATGATTTCAGTGCAATAATAGCATAATTATCAAGTCTCCAAAGGGTTAGACATTAAGCATAAACTTCAAAACAATCCACAGGTCAAAAAAGACATTGAAATGGCAATTATAAAATACTTGTAACTGAAAAAAAATAATATGACTTATCAAGACTTGTGAGATGCAGCTGAAGCAGAGCACATAGAGACAATTACAACCTTCTACATATATGTTGGAAAAGAAGAAACGATGAAACATTTCAAGAAGCTACAAGTTGAAGAGTCATGAAATTTCCTGTGTTTGAGTCTCATTCTACATTCAGGATGGTAACTCTCAGAGCATAATGTTGTTTATATATTTTCTATCATCACAATGATTTCAACTGTCTTAAGATGAAAAAAAATCTATACACACAGCAAGGAAAGTTAATCAGTATAATGATGAGCATGTAATATGTGTACAACACTAAAACTACATAAAAAAGATTAATTTTTTCAGTGAAGTTATCTATTGTCTGTCAGCTCTAAACTAAACCTTCTATACTCCGCATGATTCTCTTGGGATTCATTTCATTGTGAGCTGGCTTCAATTTAGGTTAGATAGTAGGCACTAGAGAAATCTTGAGAAGTGGAAGTTGTGGAGAAGGTATTGACTTCCTGTTTTCCCTGTTCCTATCTGTTGCCCTAGAAGCAGCGGCAGGCAAATCTCCAGATTTCCATTTTTTGTCATTTTCAGAGTCAACCTGACTGTGTTCCCTACAGGTAACAGAAACATTGAGAAGCATCCCCTTCATAAAGGTCTGAGAATCAGCTCTGTTGGGTCCCTCCTTCAGAGCCGCTAGGTTCTTCTAACTCCATCTCTTCCCTTTTCCCCTAGACTTAGAAGTGGTAGCTGCTTCCTCTAATTATTAATTTTTGTTTTCTCTGAATCCCCTTTTCAACTCTTTATGTCTTGCAACAGCCATGTAATCAATGCTCTTCTTTGAAATGACAGTTTTCCAATTTCTAGATGGATCCTGACCGATCCAATTTCTGTTAAAAGAGGAAAATGAAGAATAATTTAAAAACATCCCTAGAAATTTCTAGAATTAACGCTAATATTTGTTGAAGTCCATAAGTTTTCTGCTAGGCTTGCTGCTGATTCACCAGGTCCTGGCCTCCAGTTACCCGGAATCCTTCCCCCTGCTCTGTACCTATGTGGCACACCTCAGTGCCCAGTCCAAGCTCAAGGCCTTTCTGGTCTTCCCTGAGCACGTGAACCTCCCCATCAACAGCAATGGGAAGTAGTGAGAGCTTGTGGCACCCTCGGCAAAAAGTGGGGGTTGCCTGCCTTCCTTTCTCCCGGACCAATAACATTTCCAAGCAGGAAGCAAAAAAATAATAAACAAATAATAAAAACTTTTAAAAAATCAGTTTTCTTTCTGGGAAGACTAGATTAGATTAAAAGCTGCAAAAATAAAAATTTCTGCCACCTATCCCAAAATCCAGATCTGAGATTCATGCACAAGGAGATTTGGTCAGCAGTTGGGAAATTTACTCAGGCAGACTAAGATAAATCACTGTTTTATACTCATCTTGTCCTGAGAGTGGGGATAAAGTAGGCTGCAATTCAAACTTGCTTCTAAAAAGCAGGCTCTAGACTTGTACCCAGATGTGCTTATTTTATGAAACCTACATTCAGTGAAGAATGATCTGTTGTCACAAGCTAGCCTAAAAGCGAAAAGAGAAAACCACACTGAAATGGTCATCTTTAACACCTCAACCCTTTATAATAGAGAAAGGAATAACCAGTAGCTGTGAGATTCTTGTCATTCTATAAATCAGATAAATCACTCCTCCTGAGAAACAATAATCACAAGGGTGAAGGGAGAGGCGGAAATAGCTTTCCCAATAATCCCCAAAGGGAAGAAGTTTCCATATAGCAATCCAAAGAACTTGAGAAGAAAATTATCCACAACCCAACCCTCCCAAGTTGTCTACCTGAATGATATACTTTTGGAAACCCTTAAACTTGCTTTTACATAACTATATTTAAATATTATTTTTGGACTATGTAGGAGAATATATAAGAAATGACCAAAGAAATTTGTTGTGTTATTAATTACAAAGATGTGGTTGAGAAAGTTTGCTCACTGTGTTATACTGCCTGGAAGAAGAATCATAGGGAAAAATTCACTCTGTCCTTAGTTCCAGAAATAATTATATTTCTCCTAAGCAGCCTCAAACATATTCTTCTCCCTGTTTATTGATCTTGGAGAATGGTGCAACCAACCAAAGATGTGATGCTATCCTTTCTTCATATTCCATATACAAGCAATCACTAAATTTTATAAATTCTACCGCTTTAATATCTCTCCTTTCCTACTACAACTACCTCAGTTGCTGGATTGTATTTCAACAGCATTCCAACATGTTTCATTGTTTCTTATCTTGAACTACAAATGGCCACACGTTTTGACCAATATATTCACAATATTTAGGCGGTGGATTGGAATTAGGCATTTCTGTATTTGTCTCACAGATTAGACTGTAAGTACTGAGAAGATAGGTATTATGTCATGGACACTATAATTAATAGAATTATTTTCCTTCTTATGGTAGACATTTGTGAACTTATCCCAATTTCTTTGTCAATTCTGACAATGATAGAGAACCTCATTTGTTATTTTAAGTAGTAACATCTCCACAGATGTATCATAATTTGTCTACTTTTGGATCTTAGCTAAGCTATTTACCCATTTACTCAATTATTCCTCTTGAATGTATTTTAAGTCCAAATCACTTTTGGAATTAGGCAGGATATAAATAAATTAAGCAATATAAACATTAATTCAAAAGAGAGACCTGGGCTGGCAGACAACCTGCAATGTCCTTGGGGACAACCAGTCTCCTGGAAATCACATTTAGAGAACTATAAATCTTGTCCAGTGCATGTCTATGAGTTTCTACGTCCTCTTTACCGGTAGTCTCGGTGATAACATGCTTCAATCCAACTCTGCTCCTAACTGTAAGGTATTAATACATGTAGCCCTAGAATGCTATATTATTTCATGCTTCACATGCTCTCTGTTTTTGACCTTTTAAACATTATTAATAAATGTCACAACTCTCTTTGACCTCATCATCTTTAAGAGACACTTCTTAAAGCACTGCTGAGAGGTATAATATTTAACAAAAGAATTGAAAAAAAAATGCTGCGGATAAGCTTATAGGCATGCAAAAAGAATGAATAGTAGTTTTTCAATTCTGTTACCCAGAATCTTGGGGTTATCTGGAGATATTTTGGGGGCTACTGTGAGGGGGAAAAAAACCCAGTTAATTGGCTAGCAGGATATTTCTCCTTTCCTTAAGTTTCTGCTTCAGCCATAACATTCTACTCCTTGGAAATTTGTGGTGGGGCGTTTTTAAAAAAAATGTTTTAACAAGGACTATATGATTTCAGACCTATTTAATTGTTAGAAGCATTTTTTTTTCTTATTTAACAAATTTAATGTTTTTATTTATTTTTCAAATAAACAGGTGACCCAATTTTCATCTTCATAAATGCTAACACAACGGGAACAAAAGCATTTTCATTTAATCAGAGATTTCTCCCTCTTCACTTTTCCTTAGGAAGCTTGCCCACATATACCCAACTCACTGACTAGATAGTCTTTATTATTTTCATCTCCTCCCCAAAGCCCTCATTCAAAGTATGCTGATGCTTTAGTTAATCATGAATGGGCCTCAGTTTTTATCTAGAGTTTAGTAGGATTAATCAATAACTCCATTAAAAAATGTATTAGTCATCTATCTACCTACAGAAGGGCTAGAATCTTGATATGTAATTCTTTGAAAAGTTACAGATTGTTCTTATGTCACTGGTTTTATATATGCTGAGGAGAACTGCATCAGATTAAAACAAAGTTAAAGAGGGGACATATTAAGTACACAAAAATTTGAAAAAGAAGACATAGAAAGAACATTTTTAGCAGCTAACTCTAATTCAATCTGTGTTGCAGATCAATCTGGAACTGAGAGGAGTATAAATTGCCTTCTAAGTACTTCTGTTTCACTTAATCAGGAAAACTTCAAAAAGCAAATATCTCAAGATAAATTGCACTGGAGAACGGTTGTTACCAAGCATCTGGCAAAATACCTAAAGAGGATTATTCTCATTAACAAGATTTTTTAAATCTACATTTTAAGACCATTAAATGAACTTAATCTTAGTCTCCATGATCACTACTACTCCATTATCTATTTAAAGATAAAATACAAGAACCAGTGTTTCCTAGATGAAGCAGAACATTTCCAGAATGATGAAAAGTATTCCAGCCCACTGAGTATAAAATTAGATTGCAGAATGACTGTGGCTGGCTTGATTCTGAGGTCATGATGACTCTTCCTTATGCTAAGCAGATGAAATGTCAGAATAAAATCATAGCCTGGCTTTAGTTATGAATCTTAAATTAAGTGAGATAAAAAACCTTTTGAAGTGTCATGTACTATGATGAAGTTTTATCTCCTTATTCTTATCCAGGGTACGGGAAACCTTATTATATACCATGAAGACAACTTGCTAGCTAAACTGAGTTTAAATGAGCTTGTACTCACCTTATGGGACCAAGAAAGCATCTTCTCAGTGCCATTAGTTTACAACCAGAAGCATGCTACTAGATTCACATCTTGTTTTACTTTCTTTGTTAATATTGTAATTGGTAGGAAGCAAAAGATTCAAAACCCAGCACATCATGTGGTGCATAATTAACCATGATTTTATTTCCTTCTCCATAGTTTGCTACCCCAATGGCGATAAACATTAAAGTACACTTTACTTTTGTTTTAGGCGCTCTGTGTCGGCCAAGAGTCTCTAAATGTTTTAGTCAAAACTACCACCATTATATCCTCAACATATTTGGATATAAGAAATTACTACTATCATAGATTCTCTAGTGTTGGTATGATTTTCATAGATTTGTGTCCAGTGACATCATCTGTTACTCAGGCTTCTGGAACTTGAATATTAATATTTTTGTAGTACAGAACTTTGATTTAAAATTTTCCCTTATCCATGTCAAAGTTTTGGGACAAATAACATTCTCCGCATGACTGAGTTTCAGAACTAAAAGCAGGAACAGGTCCCTCTAGGTTTATCTCTTCCATTAAGCTCTACCTGGGAGAAATAAAAATCTAGGCTTTTCAAGCACATAGCTTTCTCACTCTTTCTTTTCTCTCCTTATGCTTGTCTCTGCAAATTTTCTATCCCTTTCATCTGATGGAAAACTATACATGTCAACATATAAATACACATACATATGCACATATACATACATATATATTACTTATCACAATAAACTTTATATCAAAATTATGAAGCTCAGTTTTTTTTAAAGATTTTATTTATTTATTTGACAGAGAGAGACAGCTAGAGAGGGAACACAAGCAGGGGGAGTGGGAGAGGGAGAAGCAAGCTCCCCGCTGAGCAGGGAGCCCAATGCGGGGCTTGATCCCAGGACCCTGGGATCATGACCTGAGCCGAAGGTGGACGCTTAACGACTGAGCCACCCAGGCGTCCCAAGGCTCAGTTTTGAGATAAAAAGTTTATTTCATCAAATACTCCAGGGTTCTATTCATATGTTTAGCGTTGCTTTATAAAGAGACAGGTCAAGTGTGTTCTGGGATCTGAATTAATTTTTATATTATTAGAATATTAAGCATGGTCCCCAACTTCACTTTACATATCAAATTTTTCAACCCCCCTAAATATATCTTCCTAATTAATTTTAACCATTTTCTACTACAGAATTCTAAAGTAGTTTTGTGTATTCCCTCTCTGCCAATGAATGGAATGGATTGCTTCTATCATTTTAAGGCAACTGATTAATATTTCATGTATCATCTTTTGAAGGTCTTTCTAGAATTTTAATAGATACCTGATTCCAGTCAAATGTGACCCAATATGCTATCTTAGGCCTGAGACAAATTGATGATAACCATAAGTTGGATTATAGTATCCTGTAGGACCAAATTCTTGAAGAAATATGAAAAATAGACTATTTAAGATGAGAGTAACTGCTTTAAAATAAATTAAGCTGTACGTTAGACATTAGAAAAGGTAGAAAACAGAGAATAATGAATTGATAGCATCAGCCAAAAATAACTTTTATTTTCTAGAATTTTAGTTTCTATAACCTGGTTGCATGACAGTATCACCAAGGGCAGTTTTTAACAATACTAGTGTCTAGATCACAACATTTCTGAAAGAGAATCTCTAGGAATCTGTTTTTCTAAGAAGCTGCCTAGATGTTACTTCCACAGCTATTCTGATTAAAAAAAAAAAAAAAAAAAAAGGCCAGGCATTTGGAAACCACTAGTTAAGAACTTTATGCTTAAAAGTCCTTAATTACACTTTAAGTTTCATGTCTTACATGTAAACAACTTCGAAATCATCACATCATCCTTACAACAAGAACAAGCTGGAAAAACCAAAAATCAGTGACATCTAGGACAAATCAGAGAACTGAGGTTGCAGAGCCTGTAGAAACAGGTGCGACCTGTCCAACAAAGAGATCTGCTTACCTGGAATAAGTGGCACAGGAGCCATAAACTGGCAGGAACACTTACCCGGTAATTTCGATGCACTGCTGAATGTGCACTAGTGTTGATAAGGAGAAAGTCCTCAGGACCAGAGCTTACCTCTAGAAGTCTCACCAATTTCTCAGAGTGAGGATCCAAGAAAGATACCTTCATGGCTCTGGCAGAGAGAAGGGAAGAGTAATCAGTATGCAATATGTCTAGAGCCTTCGCCATAATAAAGGCATACTCTCTCAGGGAAAGAACTTGAGCACAGTTCTGAGCCTAGTCTTAGCCCCATACAGCCTTCGTGTTTCAACTGAAGAGAGGAAAACAGCCACGGGGGCTCTAGAATATTGTAGCTAGAGAAGGAAACAGGTGGAGAGGGGTGAGAGGGGATAAAGGAGGAGAAACAGATGTGAAGTTTATAGCTCTAAAAAACAGGCCACTAAAATAATGAGATATAATTGGAAGACTAGAGAATGTTCACCTTCCTCACATGTTACTAGCCTACAAGGAGAAAGAAAGAATGAGAAAGGTAGAACAGAGTATCTAAGAACTTTGGGACAATTTCAAAAGTATAAAATGTGTGTAATGTATAACAGAGGAGAAAAAAGAGAAAGAATCAGGAAAAAAAAAAAAAGAAGTAATTATGGCTAAGAAGTTTCCAAAATTGATGACAGACACCAAACTACAGAACCAGGAAGCTCAGACAACACCAAATGGAGTGAATCCTAAAAGCAACATAAACAAACGAACAATAACAAAACTAAAACTAAAACAGACAACTCACTACAGCTAAACATACCATATTCCAACTGCAGACAAGACACAGAGAAATTTTAAAGTAAGCCAGATGAAGCCTGGCTCAGTCGGCAGAGCATGTGACTCTTGATCTTGAAGTCATGAGTTTGAGCCCCACATTACTTTAAAAAATAAAATAAGCCAGATGAAAAAAATCACTTTGCCCAATGAGGAACAAATATAAGATTACAGATTTATTCTCATAAGAAACCTTAGAAGAAAGAATAGAATGGAGGGAAACATTTAAGAATATGTATAGATATATTTAAATTTTGAAAAAAAGTCTGTATCTATTGAAACTACCCTTCAAACATGAAGGAGAAATAAAGATTTTTCTCATGAAACAAAAACTGAGGTAATTCATTGTTAACCAGACTTGCCCTGAAAATCTTAGAAGAAATTCTAAATGCAGAAAGAAAAGCATATAGATCAGAAACTTGGATCAAGATAAAGAACATAAAGAAGGAGTAAGTGAAGATGAAATATCTTATTTTTTAATTATTAATTTTAAAGCAACTTGCTGACTTTAATATAGTAGCTAGGTTTTGCGGATTATAATACATGGGTAAGTAAAATGAATGACAGTGATGTTACTAGAAATGAGAGGAAAGAATTAGGAATTCTCGGGCGCCTGGGTGGCTCAGTTGGTTAAGCAACTGCCTTCGGCTCAGGTCATGATCCTGGAGTCTGCTTCTCCCTCTGACCCTCCTCCCTCTCATGCTCTCTCTCATTCTCTCTGTCTCAAATAAATAAATAAAATCTTAAAAAAAAAAGAATTAGGAATTCTCTATTTTAAGTCTTTGTACTATATGTAAAGCAGTATAATGTGATTTGAAGGTAGATTCAGAGTAGTTAAGTATGTGTATTGAAAATTCTAGAGCAACCACTAAAATTTTTCAAAAAGCAGTATAATTGATGTGCTAAGATAACCTTATAAAATAATTAAAGAAAAACAGAAAAAGTAAAGGGGGGAAATGAAACAAGAGGAAATGCAACATATAGAAGTTACAAATATGGTATATATTGAATGAAAGCAATAATTAAATATAAACAGTCTAAATACACCAATTAAAAGATGAACTGTCAGAACTGATAAACAAACAAAGCTAAAATCCTGTATGTTGTCTAAACGTAATTCCTTTTAAATACAAGGAAACAGATATAAGGACAGCAAAGAGATGGAGAAAAATATTTTATGCCAACATTAATCAAAATAAATCTGAATTAGCTATATCAGTTACAGACAAAACAGACTTATGAACAAAAGTGATTATCAGGGATAAAGGAGTGCATTAAGTAATGATAAAGGATCAATCCTCCAAGAAAATAAACAAACAAAATGAATATAAACCCAACAGTAGAGTGTCAAAACACATGAGGAAAAAACTGATAGAACTAAAAACAAAACAGATAAATCCGCTATTTTAGTCACTTTTCATTCAGTAAGTGACAGGTCAAACAGAAAGAAAATCAGTAGAATATAGTTGACCTGAACAGCAATATAAATATACTTGCTCTAAGTGACATTTATAGACTGCTCAATCTAACAAAAGCAGAATATACAATATTCACATTATTCTCAAGTCACATAAAATACTAACCAAGATTTGCCACTTTGGGGGCCATGAAACATACTTCCACAAATTTAAAAATAAGAAATTATACAAATTATATACAAATTATACAAACTGGAAATTATTCGAATCTGCTCATTCTCAGAACAAAATGGAATTAAGCTAGACTCAAAAATAGAGAGATAACTAGAAAACCTCCAAATAACTGGTAATTAATCAATACACTACTAATAATTTATGGGTCAAAGAAAAAGTCATAATACAAATTAAAATATTTTGAAGTAAGTGAATATAAAAATACAATGTATACAAATGTGTGGGATACAAGGACAGTGGTTAAAAGAAAATTTATAGCATGGAATAAACATTGAAAAAGAAGGTTAATCTAAAATTAGTAATCCAAGCTTTCACCTTAGGAAACCAGAGAAATAAGAATAATTTAAGCCTAAAGCAAGTGGAAGAAAAGAAACAATAAAAAAATAGAGTAGAAATCAACTAAATTTAAAACAACAGGAAAAAAATTAAAGCCAAAAGCTAGCTGTCTGAAAATTTCAATAAAATTGATAAACTAGAGGAATGCCTGGGTGGCTCAGTCAGTTAAGGGTCTGCCTTCGGCTCAGGTCATGGTCCCAAGGTCCTGGGATCGAGTTCTGCATCGGGCTCCTTGCTAGGCAGGGAGCCTGCTTCTCCCTCTGCCTGTAACTCCCTCTGCTTGTGCTCTTTCTCTCTCGTTCTCTCTTTCTGACAAATACATACATAAAATCTAAAAAAAAAAAAAAAAAGATAAACTAGCTAGGCTAACAAGAAAAACTTTTATCTAGAAAAAATGAATTTTAGAATATATTTAGATTTACAGAAAAGTTGTGAAGGTGTTACAGTTTTCATATGCTCAAGCCCAGTTTCCTTTATTACTATGTCTTACATTAGTAATACATATTTATCACAATTAATGAAATATTATTGATCCATTATTATTAACTAAAGTTCATACTTACATTAATAGTTTCTTAGTTTTTACCTAGGTCCTTTTGTTATTGCAGGATCCAATCCAGAATACCACATTTATTGAACAAAAGCAATTAGGAATTATGTGATTGTTCTACCTCTGAAGTTCAATGTCAACCTCAATTTTGACAAACAAACTTATATTTTCTTACTTCCCTAGAAATGTATACTTTCTATACCTTACTATTTCTATACTATTTACTTAGAGAAGTTTCTTAGTTTGACACTTAGTTTAAGATATTTTAAGCATACATGTTTATTTTATTAAAAATTACATTTGAATTTATAATTCAATTCCTTTGAAATAAGGCACTTACAATTAAGAAATTAATTGTAAGAGACTGTCCTTACACATTATGCTACAAGCTTTGTTTTAGAGATAGTAAGATTGAAAGCACAAGAAGTGAACTGCCTTGCTAGGATAACAGAGCTAGTTAGCAGCAGAGCCCAGACTACGATACAGATCCCTGAACTCTTCTGTGCTTTTTCCTCTTTCCAACATTGCTAATTTTCCATCTTCATCTCTGCTCTTGTTTTTCCAGCCTTAGATATAAATTAGGATAATTCCTCCAGTTTTGTTCCCGCATAACAGAATAAATTAGAATAGCATCTGAGTAATCTCTAAATATGTATTTTCTAAAAAATTTACAGCTGCAAAATATTTTTTGAAATATAATGCTTTTAAAATGTTTAGAGATCAAAGTTTTTCCAAACATCTCACAAGTGATTTTTTTCTTGAAAATGTATGCATTTTATTTTTACGGCATCTTTTATAGTAAATCATTGCAGTGCAGGCTTGATATTTTTATCTTTGAGATATTATAAGCCATTTTAACCAAGAGCTGGCCTATACTTACACCTGTACTGACCTAGAGACAGTAATAGCTCATTTGTAAGTTTTATAACCTAAGGGTTTAATATTTCACTGGAAAGACTCCAATGGGCTTTGGCATGAGAAAAATCTATGGAGAAGTCAGATGACTTTTTATAGATTATTAAGTAAATAATAGGCATTTGAAACAATATACACTTCAGTACCAGGAGATTATGCAGATGTTAAAGAGATCTTTTTCTCTTTCTTTTTTCCCCCTACCAACTGCTTGAATTTCTACTACATTTATAGTTTTCTATTACAGTTCTGGTTTATAAGAGGTGGATATGCATGCTATAAATGATTGTCGAGCACTTTTGCTTAAGAGAAATAAAACTGTGGGGTGACTGGGTGGCGCAGTTGGTTAAGCAGCTGACTTGATTTCTGTTCAGGTCATGATCTCAGGGTCCTGAGATCAAGCCCCATGACAGTCTCCACGCTGGGCACGGAGCCTGCTTAAGATTCTCTCTTTTCGGGCCCCTGGGTGGCTCAGTCATTAAGCGTCTGCCTTCGGCTCAGGTCATGATCCCAGGGTCCTGGGATCGAACCCCACATCGGGCTCCCTGCTCGGCAGGAAGCCTGCTTCTCCCTCTCCCACTCTCCCTGCTTGTGTTCCTGTTCTCGCTGTCTCTCTCTCTCTGTCAAATAAATAAATAAAATCTTTAAAAAAAAAAAAAGACTCTCTCTTTCCCTCTCCCCCTCTCCCCAGCTTGCACATGCACACACACGCACTCTCTCTCTAAAAAAAATAAATAAATAAAATAAAAGGGAAAGAATCCTATGATCTTCTAAGCTCTGTTACCTCATCACTGTCTCCATTTCTTTTAAATTGCATTCATTATAACAAATGTTTCATACAAAACATAAAACGGTGATTTCAAATATTGGTTTTTATGATTAACATATAATAAAGTGTTTGCTTAATTTCTAATGATTTTTTTCTAATTACTGATTCTGCCCCCATTTATTAACACATTTTATTGAACTTTTATTTTATAGATTTGGCTCATAGTTATGTTATTTATTAATAGAATTTTTTCAAATATTTTTACTTTTGGATGCTTTTTAGAAAGTTATTCCTATTAGAGTAATGTCAAACAATTTTCATGTGAGTGGCCCAGCCTGACAAAACTCTGAAAGATATGACACAGCAATATGTGATTATGTGTGATATGTATGTAATATGACCAACTTACTGTGGATGTCAGACAATCCTGTAGAACCAACAGGATCTGCCATACTCCAAGGACAGGAGTATGTTTTGTCTGAAAAACCTATCATACCTTATTTGAAACAAAAGATATATCATTGCATGGTATAGAACGATTCCATCTGATTTCAAAAGAGTCCAAGGGTAAGCAAAAAAGATAATGTTTACTGAGGAATTACATCGATAAGAAATTTTGAAGGAATCAATCTCTCAATGAGGCAAGGAGGTAGGGGTGATGAAAGAGATGATAGGGTTAGCAGCTGTACGGTTATTGATCTTGGTTGGTTCAAGGGAAGCAGAGAATAGAGGAACTCACCCCACAGGAAATTCCTGCTATCTGAACATGACATTTATGGAAAGCTCCATCAAACAACAGCAAAGAACACATTATTCTCAAGTTCATATGGAACACTCACCATGACAGACTGCATTCTACACCATAAAACATAGTTCAATGAATTTAAAAGATCAGAAATCATACAAAGTATGTGCCCAGAACTGGATTTAAACTAGAAATCAATAACATAAAGACAGCTGGAAAGTCCCAAAATATTTGGAGATTAAACAACACATTTCTAATATAATACATGACTCCATGAAAAATTCTCATAAGAAAATATTTTGAATATAATAAAAATGTAAAGATAACTTAAAGACATTTGTGTGATGCAGCAAAAGCAGTGCTTAGAGGGAAATTTGTATCACTGAATGTATATATGGAAGAAAAGATCTAAAATCAATAACCTAAACTTCCCCCTCAGGAAATGAGAGCACAAGAACAATTTTAAATCTAAAGCAAACAGAAGGGAAGACATAATAAAAATTATAGAAGTAATACATAAAATTTAAAATAAGGACTTGAGGAAAATCAACAAAACCAAAAGCTAGTTCCTTGAAAAGATTAATGAAATTGAAAAACCCATAGACAGTCTAACCAAGATGAAGAAGACATAAATCACAAATATCAGAAATGAGAAAGTGTCATCACTTCTCATCTCATGGACCTTAAAAGGATTATAATAGAATAATACAGATAGCTCCATGTCCTCAAATTTAATAATGTAGATGAAATAGAATAATTGAAAAGCACAAAACAAAACTCAAACGAGGAGAAATCAATGATATGAATGGACCTATATGTATTAAATAATTCGATGACTGATTTATAACCAGAGCAGATAAATACATTACAAAAAACTACAGATCAGTATCTTTAATATAGATGCAGAAGCTCTCAACAAAATATTAGCAAATAAAATCCAATAATATATTAAACTATTATACTCTACAACTGAGTAGGATATTCTAGTTATGGAAGGCAGGTTTAACAATCAGAAATCAATTAAAGTAATGTACCCATCAATAGGCTAAGGATAAAAAGATCACATTAATATCGATAGTTTAAAAAAAACTTTTTACAATGCATATAAATCTACAATTATCTCAACTACAAAAACATAAAATGAAAAAGACAAAAAATGGTATCCTGGGATACAAATTACATACAAAATTTTTTTTTAAATGCCATGTCTTTTGATCGACTACTTAACATCCTAAAGACTTTAATTTTTTGTAAGTTTATCAATAAATTATATATAAATTTTCTGTGCCTCAATAAAATGCCAAAAAACAATTTTTGGACTTAGAAACTCACACACATATATGTGTGTGTGTATGTGTGTGTGTGTGTGTGTGTGTGTATATGTCAAGCCAGTAAATAAACTTCAAAAAAAAAAGATAAATTATATGGGCTTACCAAAGTTCAATATAAAATAGTACTGCCACTACATTATGTTTAAAAGTGTTTTATTGGTAAATAAATAAAGCTAGGGGCAGGGTTCAGATAGAAGCTCGATTTTCCATATGGCATGTGTTACTGTTACCAATGGAAAAATAAATAAAATGTAAATGAAATATAAAAAGGATTACATACTTTCATTGCTATCATTAGTATCAAATTTATTTCATTTACTTTAAAATACAGTACTGATGCTTTTATTTTGGTTATCTCTTCCTAAATACAAAATATATCTTAAAGTTTGTTCTTCTATTTTATATTTTAGGAAAAGTATATCTTTGAACTACCTTTGTCCTGATTGTTCTTTTCTTATTTCCATGTTAGCAGATTTAAATTCACATTGTTATGTACCTAGGAGTTTAGATGGTCTATTTTTATTCTTTTTCTTATACTATATAAACATTTAGAAAAAGCTGAAACTATTTCTGAAAGTTGGCATTGTAATTTCCTGGACTCATTTACCTTTTGAACTTGCTTTCCTGAGAACATTTCTATTTGTTATCATTAGTAAAAATCAACTTTTTGAAGCTCATTTCTTTCACAAAGTAATTTCCTTTTCCCCCACTCTGTTAGAGTTCGGGGGTCCTCACTCAAACTTGCCTCTCTCCACCCTCGAATAATGCCCTACATGCCTTTAATTAATCCCATGTTATATATACAACTATATGCATATATACCCTATAGCTAATGTTTCTATCCTTATTTGATTCACAGGGAATGGGACCACTAGCCATTTCTAAACAACTTCTTTGTTACTTATTATTAATCTAAAAAATCAGGACTGTCTGAAGATGTTGGCTTAATAGTAAGGAAACAATCTATTTGTTCTGTTTGGAGGCTTTTTTTTTTTTTTTTCATCTGCCTTCTTGATATCTGGAGGAGGAAGATTTAGTTATTTAAGCATAACACCCAATTCATAATTTTAAAAAATGCAATGCAGGTATTTTCAAAGGGCTAACTTTTTAAAAATTTCTCTCTTTTTTAAATGGGATGTCACCTTTTCTGTGTTTCATTCCCCTTACTTCTCAAGTTGCCTTTCATACTTTGCATTTTTTACATATTTACCATAAAATAATTGGTTTCTTGAACATTCTTTTTGACTTCTTTGAAATACTAGGATGAAGGCTATGGGATGGATAGTTTTTCTTTCTCATTATTAAATATAGCTCCTAACAATATGGAAAATTAGCATCCTAACTAACACAGAAAGTGACTTTTGAAGCAGGGTTCTGCCTTAGCAAAACCCAAAAATATGTGGCATTGACTTAACAGCTGCATGGCAAGAAGTGAGAAAACTAATACTGGAGATTTTAAAAACAGTAATCCATGTTTGTAACAGCAAAAGATTTACTTAATCATCATCTGCAATAAGGAAGGAAAAAAACCCCAAAAAACCACCATGTATTTGCTGGGTCAGCTGCTCTGGGGAGAAGCTAGAATAGCACTTAGAATACGAAACCTTGTTAGGTTGTGTTGACTTCTGTGGGCTGAGTTTAAAGCTCATGTCATAAGAGATAGGTTAATACATGAACAAACTGGCCAGTTGGCAGTCACAGATGAAAGGGTAAAGGTCTTTCAAGCTGAAGCCACTGAGTCTAACTCTAAACAATGGGATAGAAGAACCAACATTTTCGTAAAATATCTCTATTGAACAGTGTGTAAGAAAGAGAGAGAAGAGAGAGGGAGGGAGGAAGGAAGGGAGCACAAGAGAGTGCTCAAATTTGAGAACTGAATTGAGGCAGGGCATATGGGAGCAAAGCAGCCAAAAATAATGCAGATTTGAGACGTATGATGGGGAAAACTTTGCATGTAGTTAGTGATGAATGCAATGTCTAGTAAATTTGTGAAGTAAAGAAACCATGATGTTGTACTAAAAACACCACTGGCTTTTGGAATCATTTAGACCCTTAGTCTTTCATAAGCAGTAGGCTTTAAAGGGAGTATAATACCAAGGATGGAGTGCCCCAAAATACTCATTCACATCAGCTATGGCCAAGAGCATTCATGACAACCAATGCGCAAGACATTTCCTCCCACAGGAAAGATTCAGGGCCTAATAAATGCTGGTGTTCATTTTTATTGTTACAGCCCAATAAGTGGTCTGTCAGAAACTTGTTCTAATTATTGTCAAATTAAAAAAAAATTACTTTCAAATTAAAGAATTTGCCTTGATTCACTTAAATTTGAGAAGAAAATTCATGTAAAAATGAATCAAAAGCCATACATTATTGTTATTTCTTTATCATTTGTATTCCAACAGAGGCTGTATTATCTATTACAAAGTATACCCTTTCCCTCTTTTTTTTTTTTTTATTCATTTGAGACAGATACAGAGAGGGGCAAGAGCAGGGGGAGAGGCAGAAGCAGACTCCCTGCTGAGCCAGGGGCCTATGTGGGGCTCAGTACCTGGACCTGGAGATCATGACCCGAGCTGAAGGCAGACGCTTAATCTGGGCCACCCAGGCACCCCCCTTTTCCCCCTTTTATACTTATATGAACATGTTGATAAATGCACTCAAGTACATGCACATACATATCCATGTATAATTCTCTAAGAATACAGCTACATATACAAATGTTGAGAATTGTAACCTGTATGTATACAAATACATATTGGTTTCTTTTGTATAAGGTAGTACCAGAATATTTTGTCTATTCCCCATAGGCAATGCTAAGGATGAAGAGAAAATTATGTTTAAGAATAAATAAGAGTTCTGGAAACAACATAGGTGATTACACAGGGATGAGATGGGGATTTCTCAGTGAACTAGAAATGCACATTTATATACTTATTATATACTATTCGGTTTTGTTTTAAGAAATTTTACTCACGATAACTAAAGGAGAACATTATTGTCCACATTTAAATGAGGAAATAAGACAAAAATGAATGTTTTTCACTTTGCACAATTGATAAGTAATAAGATTGGGATTTAAATCTAATATTTTATAAGTGAAAGAGGTACTGAATTGACTCAGTATAGCAATGACATAGAACCAAAATCACCTTCAGGAACACCAGGTTACTCAAAACAAACACAGAAGTTATTTAGGGATCATTTTACAAGAGTAGAAACAAGTAGGGAGGCTGAAGCGACTCAATTTTAGAACAGCTTCCTCTCTGCTGTTTTTCTACTATTTAGTCATGTTCCATATTTTGCCTCTGAATAAGCCAAAGAAGCTATGTTCCCACCTCAAGGAAGCAAGAAAGTGAATCATTCTCTGAGTTGTGTCCTAGACCCCAGACACCTAATAACACCTGAGAAGAGCCAGATCCCAAACACATTCCAGGACATTTGCTTCAAACCAACCTGACACTGACATCAATCATCAATACCTTCTGCCTTTGATTATTTATAGAATAACACCTCTTGTTCACTTGACACTTGGCCTTTGGTTGGACCTTACCCTGGATTCCTGGAGGAACATGTACCGTAGACCCTTTTCTAATATAAACCCCTAGCTCCAGGCAACAAGGAGACTCATTCTCCTTTCCTTTCCAAGTCTTCCGGACATTCCGTCTGCTATCGCTGTCACTTGCACTATGCAATAACCTCTCTTTTCAGTTTCTCTAGCTCTCATTTGATTTCTATCCTGCACAAAGCCAAGGACCCTCTTGGCTGGTCCTGTGGGACCTTCCCTTAGGTTTGCAGACTCAGTCCGCTCGCATCAAAACTATTATTATATTCTCTTCTCCTTATTACCAACTTTCTTTTAGCCTGAAATTTAGATCAAAATACTGCATATTAGCTACAAATACATTCATTTTTAAAATAAATTTACCTTTTTATTCATCATGGAAAGTCTGATTTAGCATACAATATTTTATTTGTTTGGAAAGTTACTGATGTATATAGCTGATTGTAGTAGCTTCTAAAACTCTGTAATTACAAATCTAAAATCTGAACATTAGACAAATTATTGAAGGAATCTTTTATAGATAACTGATTTTGTGAATGATTTTGTAATTCATTAGTCTAAATTCTTTTAAACATTGCCTGCTAAAACATTATCTCTAGGTAAATTATTGATGTGTTCCTTAATGACAATATTATATGCAATTCAAACACCAGCTAATTTAGCAGAAATTATTTTTTTTAATTGGCTCAACTGCTGAGCCAACTTTCCCTTCAAGAATCTAAAGTGATATCCCAGATACATACATCAAGTGAAATAGTACTTTAAAAAGATTACTTATCTATATAAAATTCTAAAATATAGGGCAGCAATATAATACAAAACTATAAAAGGATAAACATCTAGATGGATTATAAATACAACCATTTCATTAATACTTTATTACTGTAGAAAAGAAAAAAACCAAATATTTGTTTTTGAAATACTTTAATGACAAAATATATTTCTGGCAGTGAACGTGAAAATGTAATTATCTGTATCTGCCATGCCATATATGTATAATAACTTTGAAACCCAGTGAGTGACAGCAACAAACGTTTGTTAATCACTCCCAGATCTATGCATTTTTGGCTGCTTCTCTACTGAGCTATACTGTGATTTGCTGAGATTATCTCTGCTAGATTTAGCTGTGATTGGCCACAGACTTAAGTGTTAGGATTAAGTCTGTGTCACATGTCTGAAGGAACACCTCTCCTCTGGGATGTGGGGTTTCATGAAAGGAAGAAAGCAAGAGGAGTAAATAGAAACATGCAATGCCTCGTATTGTTTCTGCTCAGAACTAGCGTAAAGCACCTCAGCTCAAGGAACTTCTGTGCCCTCGTTCAGGAATTCATTAGGAACATGTCTACCCCAAAGTTATTTCAGGTTACAGTTTTACCAAATTTTGTTCCACTATTATACATGGGTTGAATATTTTCTGTCTACAATAACAGCCTAATGGTCGACCACCATGTATCTCTAATGCCAACACCACACCATTGATGTTTTGTTATGGCAACATTCTACATCTGGTGTCACTTTCTTTAGCCTGGTTTTGTTGTAATTACACACAACATTGAACTGGCAACTCCGATGTTTACAATGGCTTGCATTTATGTCTTGCTTTAGCATCTGAGAGTTTACTGTGACTCTTCAGAGCTCTACTGGGTTTATCTTTGCTGGACTTGGATGTAGGATGCAAGTTGGGAGAAATATATCTCCATGTGTTTCCTCGATTTGGGAACCAGGATGAAGAAGCATATCTTATATGAGATGTGTCCTTAGAGTGGCGAATGGAAACACATATGTCTCTAAGTACCTCTGCTCAGTAATGGCAAACTCTCTTTTATTTGCATTCTACTGGTCAAAAAAAAAAAAAATTACCTGGCTAAGGCAAAGGTCAGTGGGAAAGTAGAATGTTTTCCCCCACATTAAACTATGGCAAGAGTGAGGAAAAGAGGAAATATGAATAAATAATACAATCTACACACTGAGTAAAGCAGATAAATACCTTTGTATTTTTTATGTCCTTACTATTAGATCTATTTTATTTCAAAAATAAGTACTACTAAAAAATTATTTCATGAAGCTGGATGACACCATTATCAAGTTGACTCATTCTGGTTTTCTGTTTTGTAAAATTAATGCTATAGTCTTGTATACAAATCAAATCATCAATTTTAAATATATAGTTTTCAATCTCTACACAACAAAACAATGCAAAGAAGCTTGATGTTTCTGAAACAAAAGGCTGAGACAATTATTATTAAATAATTATAATTACAGTGATGAATATTTAAAGTGCAAATGTTTCTAACAATGCTGTGCTTATCAATTTCTCCAACTATATGTTAGGATGTGTTGGAAGATAAAATTACTGATATTTTCTGCTCTCTAAGGGGTAGCAATAGAAGAGGGTTTGAGGGTTATTCATTTGTTATGTTATTAATGTACACATAAGCTCATTGAAAAAAAATGAAGCTGTCCTTGCCTACATGCTCAGCGCTATGAATTTTATCACCAAGGAAGAATGAGAGCAATGATTACAATTGCTATATTTCAGCTTTGGCAAAAATCTAGCAGTGTTATGAATCAGAATGATTCTGTAATAGTTTTGAAATGAATCTATGCTCGAGTAGTTAGGCATGCCTACATGAGACATTTTGTTACTAAACTTCTTTGAATGTGACAAGTTACTAATTGCTTTACATTAATATTATATTAAAACATGTCATAAACTAGATTTAATTTATACATTAGAAACTAAAATCCTTGTTCATAACACTGGTCAATATTTATTAAGCAAAAACAATGGGAATGAATATTACACATGCTGCCTTTTAAACTTATGCCAATCTCAAGAATTCTAAAATTACATGAGATGTTTTTATACCTAGCAGTGACTACGCCCTGACCATTTGCTTAGGGAATAGTGAGTAGTCCTCCAAACTGTGTCTTTCTTTCTTTCTGGTAACATGGTAAGAGTATATTTCCCTCTTCCCTTGCAGTGAGGTATGTTTCTCTAAGTAATTATCAATGGAATGTGAGCAAAAGTGATATTTTCCACTTCCATGTTTAGTCCTCAAGATAGTGGCCTTATCCTTTCTGCTGAGAGAACAGTTAGGGACCATAGTGATTCAGCTTTGAGACAAGGGCATGTGGCTGCACCATAATGTGGAAGATATCCAAGTTTCTGAATGTCCATGCAGAACAGAATTGTCTTGTAAATGCTGACTATTAATTTAGAACTATTACATAAAAGTGAAATAAACTTGCCTGTTTTTCTAAACACTGTAATTACGAGGCTTATGTAAACACCAAGGAACTCATTATGGTCATTTGATTTAGCAACAAGGTGTAGTAATTTTAATGCTACCTTCTTACATAGCACATACAGAGAAATGCTAAGCTAGAACCCTCTCATCAAATGTAGAGTCTCTCTTTTTTTCTCACTTTCTCTTCACATGGGTTAGCTAGTAATATGTTTTTGACAATGAAAAGGATGGATTTCATTTTACATGATTTTGCTAAATCACACAAATATGCCAAACATCAAAAATTACCATTGCTAAGTAAATGATGTATAAAAACATATCAGTTTTGATGTTTCTCATTTAAAGTTAAAAATTAGTTATTGCAAATTTCTTTTCAACTTCATTTTTAAAGTTTATCTTTTCAAAAAGAGGAGTTTCAAAAATGGAATGTAGTTGAAAATTCACTAGAAAACAAATAATCAAAATGACATTTGGAAGGATTATACACAAAGTCTAAAAATTCTTATCGATAATATACAAAAGATTTCCTTCTCCTTTTTTTTTATTAATTTTTTTATGTTATGTTAGTCACCATACATTACATCATTAGTTTTTGATGTAGTGTTCCATCATTCTATGTTTTAACTACTTATCTTGAAATGTAATTTTTTAAGATCCAGGGAAAATAATTGTTAAACACGAAATGAGATGATCTACGCTTTACATAAGATGGGTTCTTTTCTACAGTTTAAACCTAGCAGGGTACTTAGGAGCAGTAGGGAGCTAGGCACTGACATAAAGCATAAAGATGAATACACAATTCTGGACAAAACATATTTGAAATCTATTAGTACTTTGTAAGTATTGATCAAACTATTTTGATGCATAATTTTTTGATGCATAATTTTAATGACTCCTGAATTTTTTCCCCTAATTCAAACAAATAAGAAAATAAAAATGGTTAATTCTTATGCATTTGCTCATTAACTTCAACTTGATGAAATAATAAGCAATGCTCAGAGGAAATATCATCCTTGATGACTTTTAAGTGTCCCTAGTTTGGGTTCTCCAAAGTAGAGTCCTGAGAAGGACAGGGAAAGCAGTGGGGAAAGTGGGGCAGAGAAAAGCCAACGATGAGTGTATTAATGAGGAAGCTGCTCTGAAGAACAACTAAGGCTCAATCCTGCCTGGGGGTGAGGGCCTCTGAGAAGCACTGTGGAACAAACCCCAGGACTGACATAGCGGAGGGCAGGCAGACTCTACCGCTTTCCTACTAACACTCATCCTGCACTGGTGGAGCGTTGCTCTCAATTCTACAGAATTGCATCTGATGGGGGGCGAGTAAGCTCCCTTAGTGGTGGAGAAAGCTCTCAGGCAGAGAAGGGAAACAGATGCCGGGCCTCTGGTTAAGAAGCAGTTAGCCAGGGGCGCCTGGGTGGCTCAGTCTGTTAAGCGGCTGCTTTCGGCTCAGGTCATGATCCTGGGGTCTTGGGATCGAGCCCCGCATCGGGCTCCCTGTTCAGCGGAGAGCCTGTTTCTCCCTCTCCATCTGCCTGTCACTCTGCCTACTTGTGCTCTCTCTGTCAAATAAATAAATAAAATCTTTAAAAAAAAAAAAAAAAAAAAGAGGGCGCCTGGGTGGCTCAGTTGGTTAAGCGACTGCCTTCGGCTCAGGTCATGATCCTGGAGTCCCGGGATCGAGTCCCGCATCGGGCTCCCTGCTCGGCAGGGAGTCTGCTTCTCCCTCTGACCCTCCTCCCTCTCATGCTCTCTGTATCTCATTCTCTCTGTCTCAAATAAATAAATAAAATCTTAAAAAAAAAAAAAAAAGAAGCAGTTAGCTAGTTGGAAACCGTCTATAGCGACAGGTGACCTCAGATGGCCCAAGGCAAATGTGCTGGTTCATCAATAGCATTTGCCACTCTCTACTTTATAACTATTATATTGTATTTGTTTATTCATCCAATATTCATGAAACACCTTTCATTGGGAAAGAGTTCTAACTGCTTATGAAACAATAGTCAACAAAACAAAATCCTCATTCTTGTGGAAATTGTATTCCAGTGGGGAAGACAGACATTTAAAAAAAGAGCAAATGAATATATAAGTGAGTGGTATAGATAGAATGGTTAAGATTTTAATAGTAAAACTATCTATATCCCCCTTCCCCACTCCCCTAAGCACCTGAGAATGACAACCAGCAGGTCTGGGCTCATTTTAAGTAAATATTTTACTCTATACATACCTGAAAATAATGAAATAGACTGTCTCTTGAGTGAATTTTTATTTGTCAAGGATAATGTAGAACAATTAGTAGATTATATGAGATGTTTAATTAAATGATAAACTTGTTTCTGACTTTGAGAGAAATAATGATTTAACTTTAAAATTCTTTTAGATTCTTGATTTAACTTGCAAAAATTCTGACCATGTTTTAGAGCTAAAGAATAATATTTGAAATATTTCATGTCACCACAGAATACGTTTTGATTCAAGTTGAATACACCTTTTCTCGCAGAAAATCTAAACTGTGTCCAGAGCATATGCATTAATTATTAAATTTCTAGCCCACAGCATAGCACCTTCCATGTAGCATGTGCTGTATTTTCTGCCCAAACTATATATGCATGGACTTATTTTAAGCATTAAGTATCTTGAAATTATTATATAAGCATTTTAATTTCCATATTTGCTATCAAGCCATCTCTGTATACATTTTTCTTCCACAACTATTTAAATTTTGAAAGTAAGTTAGCTGCAGGGTTTAAAGAGAAAAAAAAATCCTAAAATTTAATTGAGAATGTTCTGCAATAGAAACTATTTAAGTGAAGTTTTCAATACAGTGATATTTCTTTTCTTTTTTTTTTTTTTAAAGATTTTATTTATTTATTTGACAGAGAGAGAGATAGCGAGAGCAGGAACACAAGCAGGGGGAATGGGAGAGGGAGAAGCAGGCTTCCCGCTGAGCAGGGAGCCCGATGTGGGACTCGATCCCAGGACCTTGGGATCATGACCTGAGCCGAAGGCAGATGCTTAACGACTGAGCCACCCAGGCACCCGTGATATTTATTTTCTATTGAAATTCATGGTTGATAGTGGAAAGCATGCCCAAAACACACAGTTCCTAAAATTTCCTATATAAAGTGTTTTTTGTATACAAATACCAGAAAATTTAGAAGATTAAATTTATGAGATGCATGAATAATAAGTTAAAGAAGTTGCTGTCTTCTTTTGATTATTTTTCTCTGAACCAGAAAAAAATATTAAAAAAATCATAAGCCTCCGCAAATAAATAGTGGAGATCCTTGCCTCTAGAAATAGTTTTAATAAAACAATAGTGCTAAATAAATATAGTCTCTGTTGTTTCTTCTTCTTTGAAAAATATGATGCAGATTGCTTTAAATAAATTTTTTTGTTTTGTTTCTGTTTTTTGAGAGAGAGCGAGAGCATGAGCGGGTTGGGGGAGGAAGGGACAGAAGCAGAGAGAGAATCTTAAACAGGCTCCATGCCCAGGACAGAGACCAATACGGGGCTCGATCTCACAATGCTGAGATCATGATCTGAGCCAAAACCAAGAGTCAGACACTTAACAGACTGGGCCACCCAGGTGCCCCTAAATAACCATTTTAAACAAGTGATAAAGCACATAATATTATAATGCTAATAAAGCTTCAGACATTATAAGGAAATTACTATATATACTGCATGTATGCACACATACACACACATTCACACACACGAAGCAGAGGCTTTAGTTAAATTCTATGGTAATTAATGAAGTTTGTATAAAGGCACTATAACTTGATACTTTCAAATGAATTTTTTAAATTTACATATACATTATAACTGATTCCAGAAACTGACAAAATGACTACAAAATCATGGTCATGTAAACATGACAATTACTTTCCAGGAATCATTTCTATTAGATATATAACTTTATAATAGTATTTGTCAAGCTACATTTTTTAGATTTGCATAAAATTTTGATGTGCATGTCCTAAAAATTTATCTACATATATACACTGTACCATTCAATATAAAAGAGAAATATAAAATTAGAGATGATGTATTTCTTAATCTATATTGACAAGGTGTTCCTTGTGTTCAATTGAGAATGACTTTGGATCTCCAATACAGATTTGTGTAGATTTGTTTTTAATGACTTGAGATTCTGAGAATAGTCTTCCTTATGATGGCATTCTCATTCTAGATTCCTAAAATAGAGGCCGGGAAGTAAGACACATTTCTGCCTCACAAATGGGTAGTGTTAAGCTATAGGGCACTGGTAGCTTGGTGTTGAATAAGCATTATGACACTGTGCATTATGGGAAAAAAACCTAATTCTAAATATAATTGTGATGTTCACTGGATATATGTTAATACTTACCTACCTGTCTTAGACATACCCTCAAATAAGTCTGCAATCATTTATTAAGAAAGTGTAAAAAGGGGCGCCTGGGTGGCTCAGTCATTAAGCGTCTGCCTTCGGCTCAGGTCATGATCCCAGGGTCCTGGGATCGAGCCCCGTATCGGGCTCCCTGCTCAGCAGGAAGCCTGCTTCTCCCTCTCCCACTCCCCTTGCTTGTGTTCCCTCTCTCACTGTGTCTCTCTCTGTCAAATAAATAAATAAAAATCTTAAAAAAAAAAGTGTAAAAAGACTTTATGCCCATTCCCAAATATCTAATTATTTTAATAATTTTACTTTACTTAGATGATATCTACATAGGTGATGTAAACTGGTACATTTAATGTAACAATAAAGGCAATACATGTGATGCTTTCATTCTATCCCAACCTGGTCAAATGTTTAGATTCAATTATATTTTCTTTCATGTAACCTGGTTTTAATATATACACAGTTCCTAGCATTGTGTCAAATACTGAAAAGGCCAGGGGATAAACAAACAAAAGAAACAATGTTTCTCTTCTAACAGTTAATAACAGCTTAAAATATTTTATCTGGGGATAGCCATCATGGCAATAAAGCTTATTCTGTATTGAGGGATACTTGGTAGGACACAATTTATTTGGGTCTGAGATGAAGAAAGTAACTAGGAGGAGTGCTTCCTTCCTCTACCTCTTTTTTCATTTTCTTTGTATTTTTCATCTTCCCCAACCCAACCCCGCTTTCAGCTTTCACCTTCTGGTCTCCTTCCTTGCCCACCTCCCTCCCTCCTTCTTTCCTTTGCATAATTGTATTCTATTATAGTCAGGAAAACAGATAAGAAAACCGTGCTATTTTTCTCCCCATATCACAGCCTATCACTTTCAATTTCACTAGTTCTGGTTTTGCTGTCTCTCCCGTCAACGTGTTCTGGTAAGAATAAAGCAGATGATGGGCTTGGAGAGGTTAGGCCTCAGTTCATCATCCACTGGCGATCTGTTTCTCATTTATAATTCTAAAGTAACACTTGGTTAACCTACTGCTGAATATATGGCACTCATGCCATATCGTTTCCTAGAGAGAAATTATCTTCTTCACTCTTACCATGTAACACTTTAAAATGTTTTGAAACTCAGGCTAGCTGCCTCAAATTCACTCTGGAACACAGATGACATGGAGAAAGAGGAAGAAAGAGAAGGGGCAGGGGGAGAGACCTGCTTGCATGGACACAGACACAGAATAGGGAATACACGCTCACTGTATTCAAATGTGAATTCCTGTCTGCCAAGTGCTGAATTGAGCTGAATGCACAAATGGAACTGAAGTGAAGGACATTAAATATTCCATAAATTGGTATTAAGCACTGAACACATACTACATCCTGAGGTGTATAAAAGAATGCCACAAATTCTTTAATTCTCTTTTCGGTGGGAGTTGGAGTATATTCTTATTTCCTTTGAATCTGGGCTGGCTCAAAACTGCTTTGATCAATAAAGGTCTGTGCTCACACTCTAAAACACGTAGCAACTTCTATCTTAGCCTCTTGGAACTTGAGTTACCGTGAAAGATGTCCAAATGTCCAACTACTTAGCTGGGGAGGCCATCTGGAGAGTTCCTACAACTATGTGGAAGAAGGGTACAGTTGAGCTTTGCCTTCAGTCTTTCCTTCCCAACATGCCAGACAGATGAGTGAAGCCATCTTTAATCAACCAGATCAGTCTAACCGCCAGCAAAATACTAACACTGGGGCATTATTACTGCATGAAACACAAAATTCACCCTGAAGCTGTGCCCATATTTATACCTCACAAAACAGTGAGGCATATTAAAGTGGTTGTTGTTTAAAGCATTCAGTAGTCTGTTGCTTATCCATAGATAAAAAAGATCATGCCCTATGAACATAGTACTTAGTCTACTTAGTCTTCTAGTTGCTTATATGACAACCACATATTTTTCACATTATTAGTAACATTTCATATCTATATATTGTGGTTGTGACTTAGACTGGGTCTGAGTTGAGGAAAGAGAAGGGGACGGCACCAAATGGTTTCTTCCATCAAAAACCTGGATATATTCCCTTTTACCCTCCCTTTGTTCATGATTCTAGAAAGCGGAACAGGCCCAGGACAGGAGTATACGTAAACAAATAGGACAACCTTAGAGGAATGAATCAAAAGCTACCCAAGTTGTTGTCAACCGCCTTTAGCACTGAACTAAAGGTAGGGTTCAAAGCTGTGTTTTAGTGAATGCATCACTGCTTATACCTCTCCAGAGAAGTTACTGGAGAAGTCATGCTCCATTCAGGCAGGTGTCCATAAGGCTAAAAACATTTTCTGTGTTTCAGCAGCTCCCAGCTCTATGACACAGTTTCAAATTGTGCTTCAGTTTTCCTTTGAAGGTGTTTTTTTTTTTTTTTTTGCCTAGTCTGCTGCTTATAAAGGCCCTCTTTCAGCTTTTAAAAAAGATAAAAGGGTTGCATGAAAGTCAATTATTTTCAGAAGAGTAATATGGAAAAACAATAGGAACGGAGAAGTTAGGTGAGACACAGTTTTGTGACCTACTTAAAACAGGTCAAAACATTTGAGATTTCTTGATGTCAACTGTTCAAAATGAGTTTAATGACATGTAGTCTTCTAGTCCGCATACATATAGACTTCTGTTCTGTGGTTGCATTGCACTGGGAAAGCATCACCCAAATAGACACAGTCTTGTGTATATTCATATCATTATCTGTCAGCTTCTGTGGGTTTACTACCGACACATAACTATAGAGGACTTCTCCCCTGAAAAGTGTGACTAAACAGTATTTCACTCTTTTTTTTTTTTAAAGATTTTATTTATTTATTTGAGAGAGAGAATGAGAGAGAGAGAGTACATGAGAGGGGGGAGGGTCAGAAGGAGAAGCAGACTCCCTGCCGAGCAGGGAGCCCGATGCGGGACTCGATCCAGGGACTCCAGGATCATGACCTGAGCCGAAGGCAGTCGCTTAACCAACTGAGCCACCCAGGCACCCTAAACAGTATTTCAAAAATATCTTCTCTATTGTGGCCAAATAATTTGAAAAAGTATGGAAAGATTAGGTGGCTTATTTTGTAATCATGAAAACTACAAAGTAAAAATCAGAATTTCAGATGTTACCATATATTCCATTGCCCAGTTTTCACAAAATATTTCAAATATCTGAGAAAATACTAAAAAGCACCCAAAATTTCATCCTTTACAAGGAAAGACCAACAGTCAATCTATTGCCAAAATCTTAGATGATTTTCTACTACCTATTGGTTTGATGAACTACACAGCAAAAATAAAGAAATTTTACTAAAATTTGAAATAATGACCTCTAGCAAAGGCTACTGAGTTCCAATTGAAATACTCACGAGAACACAGAAAAAGATACAATGTCATAAAACTATTAAAAACTGGCTCAGTCCGTTAAGCATCTAGGTCCATTAAGCATGGGATTGAGCTGCATAAGGCCCGCGATGGCCTCGGAGCCTGCTTAAGAGTCTCTCTCTGCCCGTCCCCGCTGTGTATGTGTGTATGTGCGTGTGTGTGTGTGCGTGTGTGTGTGTGTGCCCGCGCGCGCACGCACTCTCACAACAAGCAACCTACTAAAAACTGAACCACTGGTCAAGAATTTTCCAAGTTCCAAAGAAACTGTCACCAATCATAGCAGAGATAGGACCTTAACACAAAAAATGAAAGGTGTTGAGAAGATGATGGCAGATTTCCATTCAATCACAGAAAAAATAAATCTTCCCAAACCAGAAAGGACAAATATCTATTCCTTTTTCTAGCCAAAACATACATGCATACACTTTATAGGAGCAGTCTCTGGTTTGTTTGTTTTGATATGTTTTGTTTTTTCCAGGAACGTGAACCACATTGGATGCTCTAGTTCTCATTCATTTCCATTTCAAAGCTGAGTTGGACGTCCAGTTACGGGTTACAGCCTAGCATGTGAAGTCCATCACGGGGAGGACAGAGATGGAAAAAGTGGGAATGTTGGTGTATGAGGGATTACAGCGGCTCAAACACTGCTTCTGAAAAGGAAGGAACTGTAGCCTGCTTCAAATATTCCAGTAATAAATTCCTGTCTTTGTAAAAAATAAAGCCCTTTAATTTCAATAGAATGTTAGCTGGGGACACATCTTACAATCCAGATTCATTTCTGACTCCAAAAATTTGAAGAGTAGAAATAATTGACCCATTCTGTTTATGTCAAAACCTGAGCCAAGTCAGAGCTCTCCCCAGTTAATGACTGGAAAACAAAGAACACCTGAATTCCTTAATAAAACCAATGCAGAAAAGTCAACATAAAAAGTAAAATAGTGGAGTGCCTGCGTGGCTCAGATGGTTGGACATCTGCCTTTGGCTCAGGTCGTGATCCCGGGGTCCTGGAATCGATCCCCGCATCTGGCTCCCTGTCGACGGGAGGCCTCCTTCTCCCTCTCCCTCTACTGTCCCCCTGCTTGTGCTCTCTCACTCTCTCTGTCAAATACATATATACATACATACATACATACATACATACATACATAAATAATCTTAAAAAAAGTAAAACAGCAGTGAAGATAAATATGAAAAATATAATTGAATACTCTTAAAATTTCAAGAAAATGTTGACCATATAAAATAGATAAAAAATGAGATGATAACAATTAATTCAAATGAAAAAGGTAAGTGATAGAAACAAAGCATGGAGAGGTAGGGAGGAAGGGAGGTAGAATCTCACTCACTGGGATATGAAAATATTATAAGACAAATTTAAGTTCGTAAAACTTGATCTATTTTTCAATGAAAACAATATAAAATTTAATCAGTGATGCAGATGAGAACTGTAGGAATATCCCTTATAATCCAGAGCATAAAGACACATATTTAGAATGGGAGAACATTAAATATACACTATTGATAATGCAACAATAAATAATAGATATAAAGGACAGGGAATAAAATACAACTAAAGGATAATATGTATGAAATGTATATGAAAACAAAAGAAAAACTGATCAAAATAATATAATCAAGGATTTAAGAGTAAGAGAAATAGCAAAAATAATTCTTGAGAGAGCACAAACATAATAATAAGCATTCAATAACACTAATCTGGCTTTTATAAAAGCTTTGATTTTTATCAATAGAATCAAATAGAAAGTAGAATCAGATGTATATACTTAAGTTTTCATAATAAAAATTCCAATGGTGATTTAAATTTGAAAGGAGGAGGAAGGATAAGTGAGTAAGGCTATCTAAGAACATATTTTTAAAATATATGTATAAAAACAATATGAGTACATTTTATACCAAATTATTAATATGTATTATAACAATATAATAAATAAGATCTGATTTGGGTGAATGAAATAATATAGGGAGTAGCTTAATAAAAGTCACAATTTATCATTCAATTCCCATTAGGCACTATCCTTAGTGTTTTACACAAGTGAACTTGTTTAATATGCATGGCAATTCTTTCATGGACGTGCTTGTGTTAGTTGTCTGTTCTGCTATTGCAGAGCAAGAATTCCTGTCCCCTCAAAGGTCTGGAATCAGACTAAGAATCCAGTTGACATGAGACAGATTAACAGAAAATTAAATTTAATAAGTGTAAGTACAAGGAATCCACAAAGACATGGAAATTCCAAAGATGGTAAGGCAAAATGAGGTGCACATGTCATTCTGAATTAAGGAGAAGGGTGTAGGGGCCTGAGATTTCAGAGGAAAGAATGCATTTCACAGGGTGATTAACAAGAGCAGATGTTTGGTGATTAGATGTTTGCCCTACCATACAGACGGGTTACCCAAATAAAATTTATCTCTGTTAATAACCCTTATTCTGGGAAAGACCCCCAATTTAGATTCTTCTGTGTGGTTAAGGAAGGGACAAAAGTTTCTCTAAAACCCAAAGGGTCTCAAGTGCCTTCAGCTCAAAATAACCCACATGACAAAGTGGCACTTTCTGGGGGAAGGAGGGATGGGATGGTGTGTTTCCTGAACCCCCTCACTGCCATGACAAATTACCTCAAATTTAGGGACTTAAGACAACAAACGTACTATTCACGGTTTCTACAGGTTAGATGTTCTACAAAATTTTTGCCAGGCTAAAATCAAGGTGTCTCAGGGCTGTGTTTCTTAATGGTGGCTCTCGGGGGAAGAATCCACCTCCAAATTCATTAAATTGTTGGCTGAATTAACTTCCTGTGGTTGTAGGACTGAGGTCCCCATTTCCTTGTTGGCTCTCAGCCAAGTACCATTTTCAGCTTTCAGTGGCTGCCCACATTCCTTGACATGTATTCAGAGCCAGCAACTGTGGGATGAGTCCTTCTAGTACATTGAATCTCTCTCCTGCTTTCTATTCTAGCCAAATATCTCTGGCTGCCTTCTTCCTTCTTCTTCTGCATTTAAGGGCTCATGCAATTACATTGAGCCTACCTGGGTAATTCCAGATAATCTCACCATCTTAATGTCAGCTGATAAGTAACCTTAATTCTATCTGCAAAGTCCCAAAACAGTGGGACCTAGGTTAGCATTTGATGGAATAACCAGAACGTGAGACTCTTGGGGGAACATTATTACAATTTTTCCTACCATAGTACTACTTTTATCTCAATTTTACAGATGAGTAAACTAGGTGCTAAGTGGTTAAATATCCACCAAGGACATAGAGTTAAAGGTAGAGAAGCTGGATCTTGAACCTGAGTATTCTATCTCCAGAGCCTATGATATCTATCATTATATCATAAAGAATTATGCCAAGGAACAAATCCTGGCATAACACCATGCTATTGATAATTCTAATGACATCACAAATGAGAACAATTATAGAGCCCTGTGACACAGCATTCACTAACATTAATCCCAGAGCCTTTAAATATTTAAATATAAAAAGATAACATTTCTGTGATTCATCAGTCTTACACAATTTACAAACCTGTACCTCCGAAACAAATAATATATTCTATGTTAAAAAAAAAAAAAGTAGAAAGGGAAAAATGAAGGGGGGGAAATCGGAGGGGGAGACGAAACATGAGAGACTATGGACTCTGAGAAACAAACTGAGGGTTCTGGGGGCAGGGGATGGGTGAGCCTGGTGATGGGTATTAAAGAGGGCACGTTCTGCATGGAGCACTGGGTGTTATATGCAGACAATGAATCATGGGACACTGCATCAAAAACTAATGATATAATGTATGGTGATTAACATAACATAAGAAAATAAAATTTAAAAAAATTCAATCCCTAGGTAAAAGTTCTTAATAAAATAAAAAAAATGTAAAGGTATTTTCTTTTTCAGTAGAATCTTCTTAAAAATCTCACATCAGATTTCATACTTAAAGGTGAGGAGATATTAGTAGCATTCTCAGGCAGAAGAAAAGAAGGCCTTTCATCACTGCATATATTGAACATTGTAAAAAAGGTTCTAGTGAGCACAGAAAGTAAAAACAAAAAACAAACAAACAAAAAGAACAAACGAAAAAAGAGAAAGATTAATCAGGAAGACATAAAACTATCATAATTCTCTAGCAAAGTAACAGACTTTACAAAAAATTATTGTAATAAAAACCAGAGTTCCACAAGTTCTCCAGACTAATACAAAAATCAATTTTCAAAAGTTGATTGTATTCCTAAACACCAGCATAAACAATTAGAAAAAGTTACAGAAAAAAAAAGGGATTTTCCTGTGTCTCTAAATTTTGGCTCAGGCACAAGACAGGATGGCAATGGGCAGAGATGGCCTTAACCCTCCCCTCAGCTCAACTAAACTTTAGACAGGCTTCTCCCTAACTGGAGGCCCTGAACTCCCTTTCCTTAGAACATTTACTTTAGGGGTGCCTGGGTGGCTCAGATGGTTAAGCACCAGATGGTTAAGGGGCCTGGGATCTAGCCCCACATCAGGTTCTCTGCTCAGTGGGGAGCCTGCTTCTTCCTCTCCCTCTGCAATTCCCTTAGCTTGTGCTCTCTGGCTTTCTGTCAAATAAATAAATAAAATCTTAAAAAAAAAAAAAAAGAACATTTACTTTAGAAAAAGCATACTTGTAAATTCTTTCTCTGCCTGTTAACATGTAAATCTTTTTAAAAAGCCTCTTGTCAGTTTTATAACCAAAAACGTCTTTCTTGAGGACCTGAGAGCCATCCTTTGAAATGTACTCATCAAGGAAGACAGAGTACCTATCAGGAACCAAACTTTGGTGGGGACCTTGCTCCATGTTGTAAAACTACTTCCTGCTGTGAAGATAAGAACAGGTTATTTTTCCTGTGGGGAAAGCCAATTAGCAAACACAGGTGACCTAAGACTACCCCCAAAACTCTCCAACCCTTTATTTCAAGCAGGGCTGAGCTCAGACTGAGTTCTGGACTCTCTGTCCTACTGCAATAGTCTGGAATAAATCCTCCTTGCCTGTCCGCTTTGTTCACTGCAATCTTTGCTTTGACATCACACTTACATTGTAGAAGGAAGGGGAACCCAGAAGTTGTACAGAGGTTGAAAAGAATGAGGAAGGAAGAGGGGTCACCTGGGTGGTACAGTCATTAAGTGTCTGCCTTCGGCTCAGGGTCCTGGGATCAAGCTCCATATTGGGCTCCTTGCTTGGGGGGAACCCTGCTTCTCCCTCTCCCATTCACCCTGCTTTGTTCCTGCTCTTGCTATCTCTTTCTGTCAAATAAATAAATAAAATCTTAAAAAAAAAAAAAAAGAATGAGGAAGGAGGAGACAGGGAAAGAATCTTCTACCCCAGGTATCCTAGGCATGAGTCAGCACTACACAAGGAAGAGGGAAAATCTATGAACTTGAAGGGAGATTTAAATTTTAAATTGGATTCTACACTGGAGCCATCATGTTAATACCATAATGTGAGTTATAATTACTGAGATAAAATTTGTTTCTGTAACTGAAAGTGTTCTGAAAGTGATGGCTTCTATCTTAGCAGTCATTCATGGCAGGGATGGAAGATTAAACAATTTATTTAAAAGCAATTGTTAGATAAAAATATAGATACTTCCTGATGTACACTTCCAAGTTCAGTACATTTAATCAGATATTTAAATTGCTTTTTAAAAAGTACACCATGGGGCGCCTGGGTGGCTCAGTCGTTAAGCGTCTGCCTTCGGCTCAGGTCATGATCCCAGGGTGCTGGGATCGGGCCCCGCATCAGGCTCCCTGCTCCGCGGGAAGCCTGCTTCTCCCTCTCCCACTCCCCCTGCTTGTGTTCCCTCTCTGGCTGTCTTTCTCTCTGTCAAATAAATAAAACCTTTAAAATAAATAAATAAATAAATAAATAAATAAATAAATAAATAAATAGTACACCACTTACAGGATTAGCACAGGAAACTAAGTATCTATAATAACTCTTAACAAAATATGTATAGGACTTTATTGGGAAAAGAACAAAATAAATGAAAAAGTATACTAAAATTCATTATTAGAAGACAGTATTGGTATGTTGATTATTCCCAAATACATCTTTTATTTTTATTTATTTATTTAAAGATTTATTTATTTTAGATGGGGGGGTAGGGGCAGAAGGAAGGGAGAGAGAGAGACTCTTGAGCAGAGCCCAACACGAGGCTCGATCTGATGACCTTGAGATCATGACCTGAACTGAAATCAAGAGATGGACGCTCAATCAACTGAACCACCCAGGCGCCCCACATTAAAATTCAAATTAGACTACCAATGTTTTTCCTACCTTTTATAATTTTTACTCCAAGATAATGCAATCCACATAGATTAAAATATTATATATATAAAAAGTAAAATTTATAGAATAAAATATAGGGACTTATTTTAATCATTTCAAGTAGGGGAAGACTTTTTTTTTTTAAGTAAGCTCTACGCCCAAAGTGGGCTTTGAACTCATGACCCTAAGATCAAGAGTCAAGAGTCACATGCTCTAGCTATTGAGCCAGCCAGGCACCCCAAGGGAAGACTTTTTAATGAAAGATATAAAAACTACAAAGCTTGTAGGGAAAGATTGGTGAAATTCATATCAAAAACCAGGACATTTAATTAAGAAGAAATATGAATAAGGTGGAAACAAGGATATGTTTTATATACCAGGAAAATGGCAGTGAACAAGACAGATCTAATCTGTGCGTCAAGGAACTTCAACATTGATGGAAACTGGATTCAAGCCCATCTTCTTGAACTCCAAGTTCATCTTTTTCCTACACGGAAGTAAACATTTTTGGGTAAATCTAATTTGTGCTTTTTTTCCCCTTATAGGTCTCTATTTGCCCTCTAATAAAGTAACTGATCAAAATCTCCACCTTGCAAAAGAAACTCAAACTTATATACTTTGTAAATAATTCAATTAAAATCTAAATTATCTGGATGAACTATTTCTCTTCTATGTATCAGTTTGCTGACGGCCACCTGTTTACACTGTACTTAGAAAGCTGCCAAACAAATACATCCTTTCCATTTGGTGATAGGAAACAATTTCCAGGCCATCACCTTCCACATTATGTTTCATCTTGGCATTAATTTTAATGAAATAATAATGTACTTGGCTCCAGAATATCATCTACCATCCAAGGATCTCCAAGTATGTAACAAACATTAATTAGGTAACACAATAGCTCTGTAACAGAAAACATCATTATCACAACCCTGGAATTGAAGAGGTTGTTGAACAGGGAAAATAATGACCGATTTTGAACTAATCAGAAGGGAGCAGGTTGCCAACTTGAATCCTTTGAGTTTATTACCTTCTTCAAAGAAATAGAAAAAGGGTTGGGGATGAGTGGGGCTGAGCTCAGAAGAGAAGGAAACCCAATCCTGACACTGGGGTAAAACATCTTACTCCTTCACTTAGTTTAGTATATGAATTCCCTGTCATAATACATTTAAAAAGATATTTGGTTGACAATTTAAGAAGCCTAAAAGCATTATGTTTAACATCACAAAAAAGCCCCTAATTCAAACCTACTCCTTAAAAGAAAGACATCTGTAACTGAGGAAACTAGTTGAACACCAGGCATATACAAGTCAATTAGTAAAAACAAACAAAAACAAAAAAACCCAAAAAACATTGTGGCTGCTGAAAATGACTCAAAAATTCCCATTCTGATATTAATTAGGAGATAATTGCTTATGAAATACAACATATCTTTAAATCTAATATAAAGTACAAAGTTAACATTGTCATCAAGGGAAGTCACTTATCTGTAAATGAAAAACATGAAATTTAGGGTTTTTTTTTTTTAATAAAAATTTTCTGTGTTACACAAGGCTTTTAACTGCTGGGTAAGGAAATCACTATGATC
Organism: Mirounga leonina; assembly: GCF_011800145.1. Taxonomy (NCBI): domain Eukaryota; kingdom Metazoa; phylum Chordata; class Mammalia; order Carnivora; family Phocidae; genus Mirounga; species Mirounga leonina. Next base: position 60,724,272 of record NW_023270451.1, on the reverse strand, counting down.
ATTTTCCATTTAGCATGGTATCATTTGATTCTTCTGTATCCCAAGGCCAAAGATAGTCGCTATCTCAAAAGAAAGGGTCAAATAAGAACTTCACTAATATGTTATCCGCACCCAACACATTTATTTATAGGAAAGATGTCTCATTCTCTTTATCACGCAGCTTTGTTGTATTTAACTTTATCTAACTTTAATAATTGCTGGGTTTTGGGCACTTCCACTATAAAAAATTTCACACATTTTGCTGATTCATAATTGGCAGTTCCTCTCAAATGTAAAGCTGTGAACATCAGAGTGAAGGGGCTAATGTTTCGCTCAGGTAATATATTACATTTGCATTCCCTGTAGCTCTTGTAATTTGTAGAGGTGTTTTGTGTTTGTATGAAAGATGATCTTAGAATTACCTCTATCCTTTTATGCACAAGGAGCTGAAAAATGCTGAATGGAAATGAGATTGGTCATTAAGCTATGGAATATGCAGAGGATGTTCTAATCCATTTCTGCATTTGGATTATGTCAACCAAAAAGTTTCTCAGTTATTTTCATTGCCTTTTCAAAAAATACTTGACAGCTGCATGCTCTGTTAATATATGAGTTCTTGGGAAAAGGCATGTTTGCTTAGTTATCATGTAGTAAAGTTAAGATCATTCTATTAAATAAATACTAATTAAATAGTTTATTGGGAATTCTAAACTGCTTAATATGAGCTAGTCTCCTGAAAGAAGTGTTAATGTTTTAAGTGTTACACTTAAAAATAGAAAGGTAAATTGCCTTTTGCTTAGATGTTCAATTAACTTAAAACATATCACAAAAACTGCTTTTTGACATCTTTTACCTGAAACTTTATCTTGACTCTATTTATTCTTATTTCATCATCCTTAATTTAGCTAAAACATTACACATATAGATCTATTAATTTAAGAGACTATTACTTAGGAATCAGGACTTTGGTGGAAAGAGGAATTAATATTTTCTTGCTTAAAATATTAATCATAATACTTAATGCCTATTAAACAAGCTTTTATTAGGCATGTGGCAAATGCTTTTTACATATTTGCTCACTTAGTCTTTATAGAATCCTGTGAGATAGGCATTATACTAAAGCTAACATTATTATATCTACGGTATTTGAGGAATAGGCACAAAGTAAAAATGTAATATACCCAAAGCTACAACAAGTAAGTGACAGATCTGTATTTTGAGCACAGTACTGGATTATGTCTTGCTAAGTAAGTGGGATCCATGATTTCTGTCACCTTTAAGAAACATGGATGGATTAGGGAACATGGGTAGTTCTAGTTTTCTGAAATTTACAGATTGCAATGCAGTAAAATAGAACTTTGGTTTTCAATCTTAGATAAGAAAATCTTAGGTCTAGATTTTAAGATACAAGTGATAGTGTCTGTATCTGAAAAGGCCTGATAAATGTTGAAAAAATTGTAACATTGGTATTTTTTCTTAGTAATTGTATTTTCCAATGTTATTTATACACTCTTAAGCCAAGTAGCTGTCTCTGTTCCTAGGTTCCTGTTTCCGGATTTAGAGTATAAAAATCTCTTCTGTCTCTCATAGATGATCACTTATTTCTTCAATAAGCAGACCTGAATAAATTGATCACTATGATTGTATGCAGTGGAATAACTGTAACTAGTAATCTCAACTAAGAATTATAGTTAGAATGACATTCTATACAATGTGAATTAAAAAGCTCTAGGTTACTGATGCTAAGTTTAAAGTATACTGCAACTGACTTTCAGGTTATAGTTATCATTCAATAGTCAAATTCTATGCAATACTTACAAATCTTACAGGAAAACTCTAGAGCATTTAAAATAGTACTGCTTCCACAGAACAGTACAATATAAAATGTAAACTAAGACAATATTGTGGCAATCAGGGCAAATTATGCAACCTGCCTGAGTGTCCGCATATTGAACAGAACTACTCTGCCGTGATTGGTGCTCAAAACCAGCTCATTCTGGTTGCAACAAAGTCTTTTAATAGTTGCACATACCTGTCCCACATAACATTTTCGGTTAGCAGTGAAGGTGGCTTTTTTTTTGTTTGCTGCCTAATTTTTTTCTCTTGTTTTTCCTTTCTTTCATTTGAAAAAAAAATTATTTTGCAAGTAGTATCTATAGGTTTCATTCAAGTAGAGCAGATCAGTATTTATTAGGAAATAACTAAATTGCACAAAGCAAAATGTTGCCTGGCAATGCTGTTTTCTTAATTGACATACTATTAAAATATAATTAGTGTTTTTCTTTTTTTTTTTAAAGATTTTATTTATTTATTTATTTGAGAGAGAGAGAAACAGCGAGAGAGGGAACACAAGAAGGGGGAATGGGAGAGGGAGAAGCAGGCTTCCTGCAGAGCAGGGAACCCAATGCAGGGCTTGATCCCAGGACCCTGGGATCATGACCTAAGCTGAAGGCAGATGCTTAACAACTGAACCACCCAGGCACCCCTAGTGTTTTTCAACATTGCTCCATTTGAGAGTAAGAACGTAATTATGATCAAATATCTTGGTCCTGAATTTTATTTTATTCTTATTTGTGTTTTTAGAGAGAGAGAGGGAGAGAGAAAGAGCGCAAGCAGGGGGGTGAGGCAGAGGGAGAGGGAGAGAATCTTAAACTTAAGTAAATCTTAAATCTCCTCCATGTGTGGAGCCCGGCATGGGGCTTGATCTCACAACCCTGAGATCATGACCTGAGCCAGAATCAAGAGTTGGATGCTTAACTGACTGAGCCACCCAGGTGCTCTTTTGGTCCTAAATTTTAGTTTCTATTGTTCATATGCCCAGCAGACAGGGTGGCTTTTTAAAAAAATACAATCATGGTATTTGTTTAAACTGTGCCATATACAACCACTACTCGAGTGTAATCTAATGAAATAATATTGGATTAATTAACATATCAGTAAAGTTATTTCACTGGCCAGTTTATTTCATAATTTCAGAAATCATGTTCTGCTGATGCTTCCTAAAATAAACAATGGCATTTATGTAGAGCATTTCCTAAAATTAAGAAGAAAATGAAAAAGAAAAAAAGGAGGAGGAGGATGTGAAGAAGGAACATTATATGATGTATCCTATATGAGGTATTATTTTCATCACATTTCACTACCAAGGAGGGACTAGGTGCACAAAGAAGCTACATGACTCCTCCAAAAATCACACAGGTAGTGGACCTGAGATTTGAATCCCCATGATCGAGCTCCAGAACCTATGTTCTTAACTACTATATATTATACCACCCTACTACAACTTTGAAAAATGCTGCTTTCTTAACACTTTACCTTTGTAGTTTTGTGAACTCTTTTTGAACACGAAAATCTATTGATTCAGAAATAGAAGACTTGTTTTAAATTATTCTTTAAATTATTTTTAAATTACTTTTTAAATCACATTGTCCATTCACATGCTTATAATCTTTCATGATGAAAACATATACTAGTAAGATAATCTATGAGTATCCCGTGGTCTTGACTATATATATAAGTTATATATAAGTATAAAAATACACACACACATATTGTGCTTGGCCAACTGAAATAAACAACATAGGAAACACATGATTTTAGAATCAGAGTGACTTTAATTCTGAGCCCTGTACATTTTCTGAAATTAGTATAGGGATCCTAAGGTAAAAAAAAAAAAATTGTTTCAAGTACATGATTGCCTATAGTCAGGGTTGGATAATATAGGCTATACATTAAAAAATATATAATAAAGACTTTTTCATCTAATAACTATCTTAATGGCAGCTGCTGTTGCTAAGGGCTGTGCTCTGTCCTGAGCAATGCACTGAGGATACGGATACACCATTCCTTGGCCTCAGGGAGTTTACAGTTTAATAGGGGAAGTTATTTAAGAGATCAATGTAAGTGTAGAATCTGTCTAAAAGGTAAGTACAGATGGCTAAGGGACCAATCATTACTTGGAAGAGCGAATTCAGTCTAGGATGTTCAGGGAATCAAGAGGGAAGACCACAATTATCAGCTAAAGAGATTTGAGGGGAGGGGTAGAAAAAGGAGGAGAATGTTCCAAACAAGTTCTACAATACTTTAAAGAATTGCAAAACAGAACGGCATGGGAGAAAGATTCTTCAAAGTACATAAGGATTCTTGAATGCTAATCCAGGACTAGATGGTTAAGTCCTTGAGGGACTCTTTACTGCTGTCAGTCAGAAATCTTTGTGCTTCATTCCCACTTCTGCAAAGGATAGAGAAGCTTTCTCAGAGGGCCTTGAAGAAGGCCATGCTGTAAGAGGACAGAATTCTTGCCTGCTTTACTCTGTGTTGGGCTCCTAACTCCCCAAAAGAATTCCACTGTCCCTACGATTTGGCCTCATAAAGCAGTGCCCTTTCTCATAGGAGGAGAAAGCTGTCAGAGCTGTGCCCACTCCTTACAGCCCACGTGACTAAGTACCACACTCCTCCATCCCACTGCCACATCTCCTACTCATAGGCACTCTCTGCCTCCATGTCCTTCCCTGGATGATGTGGCAGAGCTGACTGTTCAAGAGAAAAATCAAACTAGTACCTGCGGTCAGAATGATTAGCTTTCAGTTTCTTCTTTTTCTTCCAGTACAGAATCATTTTCTCTGTGTGTGCATGTGTCTTTGTGTGTGTTTAAGAGAGCGGAAGCCTGCTCTCAGCATAAGTCATACTGGAGAGTATTCTAGAAAGAAGGAACTGATCGTGTTTATGAGGAAACGAGTCTCTTCAAATATTTAGGATCCTTTGACATAAGAAAACAAACTTGAGTTCAGAAATTAGTAACGCGCATTGGCTTGCATGGTAAAAGCTACAAGCTATCTGCCAAAATCTTTTTTCTTGTTTTTCACCTGGGCACACAGTAAAAGCTACCATCCCAACCTTTATTAAAGTTAGATATGGCTATAAAACTCGATTGTAATTAATGTGAAGGGAGTGATACGTGCTACCTCTAGGACAGATACTTAAATTTTTCTATGTGCAGCCCTCCATGCTCTTTCCCCTTTTGTTGACTACAATTACAGAAGCCACATATTGAAGATGGAAAAGCTCTTATTGGTCTGGGATTCCAAATGAACCCTTGGAGCAAGACTCCCCCATTCCACTCCACCCTTCCCCCACCTCTGCCCCGGCTGCCCCTACCCCGCCCCCCCCACACACTTTTTTCACTGTCTTGGAATACCGGCCCTACACTATTAGATAAGAGAAAAATATGCTGTTCTTCCCTTGAGTCTTTAACATTTTGTTATTAGCTTCTATAGCTTAGCCTACCCTAACTGACACAGAATCTAAGTTCTCATTCTACATTTATGAAACATATTACAGATAAATAAAACTTTGTAGCCTATTAATATGATTCATTTACCTCTTAATTAAACTCCTTTGATAAGATAAAAAATAATTTGTTGTATATTTACTTTTCTTTTGTGGCTAATATTTTAAACTCATATAAGCAAAACCTAAAAATAACATTCTTCACCTAAGAAAAATTTTTTCTTTTAAGGGAGGGTTCTTTTATAGGACCACTGTTTGACTGAAGTACCCTACTACTCTTAATCATGTATTTCAAATATATGAAACTGACTTCTTATTTCTCTATAACTCTTAGAAAAAAGATTCAAAATGATAAAACCTTAATGTTGATCTGAAATTTTCTCTCTTATATTTCAACAGACATTACTTAAGTATGCTGGACTGTTCTTCTGAAGCATAGTTATCAAAATTTTTTTACATAGAATTTTAAACATTTTAAAAATGTAAAACATATTAATAAGCCATAGTGCTGTATATTATTAAAGTATCTTTGCACCTAATACGAAAATTATTAATACTGGTCGTGATTCTAAAGTTACTAAAATTTCCCAAGATGTTCTGGAAGAGCTCTGATTTATCAAGCTGTATATATTAGGCAATGAACATTCAAGGTCAAGGTCCCTGGAAGCCATTGGTCTAGGGCTATGCATATGAAGGAGTCCTATGAATTTCCATTATATATGCCAAGGCAAGTTTCTTCCCAATGCATTATCTTACTTTTTGTACAGATAAGCAAAAAACAAAACAAAACAGAAAAAAAAAACAAAGAGAAAAAAACCACAAACTCATAAAAATTCTTTCTTTGGTTAATAATGATCAAAATACTAAAATAACTACAAGTATCTTTTATCAAAGAGGTTTATTAAGGCTCAGTTTCTTGCAAAAAAAAGAATTATGCATCATTTAGCTTGAAATAAAGCTTAAAAATTGGACATTGGCTTTCATATGAAGTAAATTCCATTTTTTTCCTCTTAATTCAGTGGTTTCTTGTTTGTTTAATGTAACTTGTTACAATTCAACTAAGCCAATTTTAATGCCATCTAAACAAGTCACCAATTTCTTCTTTTATCCTAAATTGAAATTAGAAGCAAAAGTATTTTGTTGTCTATACATTCTTTTTGAGAGTCTGTAAACTATTTTTTTATTCAGAAAATATAGTCATAGGAATCTCAGAAAGTACAGATTCTCATAAATTCTTTTTCTTTTAAAGATTTTATTTATTTATTTGAGAGAGAGAGCAGGAGAGGGGGGAGGGTCAGAGGGAGAAGCAGACTCCCTGCCAAGCGGGGAGCCCGATGCGGGACTCGATCCTGGGACTCCAGGATCACGACCTGAGCTGAAGGCAATCGCTTAACCAATTGAGCCACCCAGGCGCCCTGGAAAGTACAGATTCTCATGTTCATGAAATCAAGCACTCATTATCAATTCTTTGGCAAGGACTATCTCAATCTGAAAAGGCCCCCTGAACTCCAATAAATATATATCCATACAAAATTCATGCATACATGCATATAAACAATCAAAAATGTTCAGATACCAAGAGTAAACTGATACTAACAAATAGTTTAAATTAAATGATGTTGAAAATTTTTCTAAAATTTGCCTCTTTTTTGTGTTAAAGAAAAAGAATAAAGAACATAGTATAATGATTATTAACGTCAGGAAGAGAATAAAATGTGAGGAGATATTATTACATACCATGGGTTAACCACAGTCATTGAAACTATCTGAGTGAGTTGTGATTCTTGAAGCAGAATAGGGATTCCGTTTACAGGTGGCAGACTGGGCACATGCATTTATTACTTCTTTCCACTAATTTTCAATTAAATTCCTTTGAATTAGCAGGAAAGGTATTCCTTTTAAGTATATAATGGCAATATAACAGGAAATAGTAAAGGTAACAAAAACTAAAAGATAGAAAAACAAGAGATCATGCTTGGAAAAGGAAAAAACCTTATCAGCCAAAACAGGTACAAAATAGGACTGTTGTGAAGGTAAGAATAGGCTTTGCCATAGAAGCTACTGAAAAACTCCAGGTTCAGTTTAGATCAACTAAAAGTGAGCTGTGACAAGATTTCATGAATAATAATTGAAGGACTGCTTAAGAAATAGGTCAATCACTCACTGCTATAGAACTAACTGGATTGTTATGTTTGCCTCCAGATAAACTCATAAACTCAAAGTGGTGGGAACTTTTTTTTTTATTGCTTTGGGGGTCAGAGATAGAAACAGAGCAGCAAAGCTTAATATAAATCTGGATTTTCACAATAAATACGGAGAGGTAACAAGTGAGGAGAAAAGTCAGCCCCATTGCTGAAACACACTTAAATATCATACTCCGAGTAAACCTGTTCTTAATTTGGTCCTCATAGGAGTCTCCATCTGGCTCCCTATGTCCACAACAGGAAGGAAAACTAGCCTGTAGTACAAAGGAATACATCTATCAAGATAATTTGGCAGTATTATTAAAAGTAAATATGGGGGTGCCTGGGTGGCATAGTCGGTTAAGCGCCTGACTCTTGGTTTCGGCTTGGGTCATGATCTCGGTGTCATGCGATCAAGATCCATGTGGGGTTCCATGCTTAGTGCAGAGTCTGCTTGGGACTCCCTCTCCCTCTCCCTCTTTCTTGCTCTAAAATAAATAAATCTTTAAAATAAATATGTATAGGTTGTTTTGAATGAACATTTGTACTTCTGGTATCCACCCTAAAGAAATACTTGTATATATGTGTGTGGATATATTTACACACACACACACACACAGATGAATATTAACATTTTTATAATGGAGGAAGCAGCACTAATGTTTATTATTAGGGCACTGATAAAGTACAGTATATCCTTACAAATCAAGACCATCCTATCATTAAGAATTGTGTTGCATGGAGATGAAAATAAGAACAATAGAAATATTATATATCTGATTGGAGGAATAGTTATATGGGTATATACATTTACCAAAAGTCACCAAACTTTTATTTCTACATTTTACTGAATATAAGTATATACCTCAACATGTAAAGCTAACAGAAAAGCCATCATGAGTTTTGTTGAGATATGTTAGGACATAAAAATAGGAGATCCAAAATAGGAGATCTGAGGACAAAATATTTTGTAGATATTTACACCTTCACAAAAAAGGAGGTGCTTATAATAGCAAAGAGGAACAAAGAATAACACAAAAATTTAAAGTATATAAATGTATGACAGAGATGAGAATGTAAATTAAAGATTTTTCCTACCTCAATAAACCAGAGGAGGAGATTATTTTGATATGAGTATCTGAGAATGAGCAGTTAATTGCTGGTTTTTCAACTTGGCCACTCATTAGAATCACTTGTAAGGTTTCAGGAACTACTGATGCTTGAGTCTCATTCCCAAAGGCCATAATTCAATTGGAGGAGGGTATCACCTGGGCATCAGGAGTAGGAATGTGGAACGCCTCCCAGGTGATACTAATGTGCAGCAAATTTTAGGAACCAACAATTAATTATTCTTGGGTTGAGCTGAAGCCAGTGGAATGAAACTCACTTACCTAAAGTTAAACAAAGATGGCTTTAGAAGCATTTGATGTATTTCAGATTACTGAATAGACGCTGTTGATATAGATAAATGGTTTCACACACAAATAGTTAAGAGGTCGGTATGGGGACCCATCTTCTCATGCTGCTTAACTAAATGATATGAGATTTGCTAAAGAAGCTACATTTCTTAAGATGAATGAAGATCACCACTTCTCCTGAATCAATAGATTTGTTCTCATTCTGTCTTAGCCTCTCTTGTACTACCTACTCTGACACAAAGATACTTACAGGGACATTAACTGAAACAGAGTATACAGGTTTTTAAACCCTTCTTCCAGATACCCCCTTCTGCATCCCATATCATGACTGGAGTAAACAAATGGAACAGAAGAATACCTACTGACCATCTCTGAAACATTCCTCTGGTAACCTCACACTATCATCCAAATATGACAGAGTTCTGGCAGATGGTTGGACCTTCTCCTCAGAAACACTGTTAAGAAACAGTCCTCCATCTCCAGGAACTAGGTAACAATGAAGACATATGCAGAAAAGCATGTTTGATGACCAACTCTTAATCTTTTCTCCAAGGGATGGGGACTGATTCCAGTTACTGAGCCAGAATGAACCATTCTTGCTTGTTCTCTAGCCAACATCTCTGTGTGCCCAATCACAATGATTTATACCCATGATGGAAAGACTAAACTCACAGGGTAAGATAATCTTATCATCTGAACGCCAAATGCAGATAAGCTGATTATCATGGAGGGTTTGAAGCAAGAGAAACTGGATACAGAACTCTAAACATTTCTTATTATCAGCCAATGTGCACAGCAGCTGCTCATAATCACCAATCACAACAAGCAGATAAACAGAAAAGGGGAAAATATTGTGGATGCACCCAAATTCCAAATCTTGGCACCTAACTGAATTTAGCACAGAGCATCAGCATGAATTCAAATATGTGTGAATCACAGTAATCATGTGAAGTGCTAAATCATACATTTCATGGTTTATCCAAGCTATCAAAAAACACCAAATTCCATGTACGAGTTCTACTAAGCTTTGAAGGGTCAAACTTCTAGAGTCACGTTACACACACACACACAACATACACACACACACACCCTTTCCAACAACATGATTTGTTACAGTATTAGATAGTGATTATTAAACAAAAAATTAGGATGTATAAATCAGAGATACTGAAGACAAAATTAATCAAAATTAACAAAATAACAATTCAAAGAACTATATACAGATATGTATACACACATGGCTATCTATCCATCTATCCATCCACACACATAGACACACACAAACATATATATGTATATAATCAGAAAATTTACTCTCCAATATTTATTAAACTTATCAACAGACCTAATAAACTCATAGAGTTTATTATATAGGGAAAATCAAGTGCAATAAAGGTCAAAGTGAGAAATCCTTGCAGTGATAGAATTGTTCCATTTTTTACTTTGGTGGTGTTACACAAACCTACTTGTGTTAAAATTACATAAAACTAAATACATACACACACATGCATACAATACACAAATGTCAGATTAGATCTGAATAAGATCGGTAGATTATATCAATGTCAATATCTTCATTGTGATATTGTGCTTTTGCAAGGTATCTGCTATAGGGGGATACTGGATAAAGGGCACGCATATCTCCGTATTATCTCCTTCCACTGCATGTGAATCTACAATGATCTCAAACTGAAAGTTTTACTTAAAACTTAAATGCAAGGTGATAAGTGTGAAGATAAAGGGAAGCATGAGTTGTTACAGGGTGCATAGTAGGGCTATACAATCTAAATTGGTAGGTTAAAGAGTTTGAGTAGAAACAAATTAGCCAATTAGCAAGTAAAATTAAAGCAGTCCAGGCTTAAAGATCAGTTTATGCAAACAATGTAGTTTAGTCTAGAACGTACTGTTTCTGAGTATTGTTAAGTAATTTTGAATATCCTCTAGGCAAGAAAGAAGAGATTCTGTTGGTGAAAGAGTTACTGACCAACTATTTATGGAATATGTGATGACATTAATGCTTATGGATCCAAACCTTAAAAGATATGTGAAGCCCTTTATTTTTATTTTTTTTATTTTTTTGTATTTAAATGCTTTACTCAAAGCTTGGTGCACAGTAACCACTGAATAAATGGTATTACTGTTATGATCATTACTTTTTTTTTCAGCCTCCAAACCGTTTATTTGCCCTCTTTAATACCCATCACCAGACTAACCCAATCCCCCCACCCCCTCCCCTCTAGAACCCTCAGTTTGTTTCTCAGAGTCCAAAGTCTCTCATGGTTCGTCTCCCCCTCCGATTTCCCCCCCTTCATTTTTCCCTTCCTACTATCTTTTTTTTTTTTTTAACATATAATGTATTATTTGTTTCAGAGGTACAAGTCTGTGATTCAACAGTCTTACACAATTCACAGCACTCACCATAGCACATACCCTCCCCAGTGTCTATCACCCAGCCACCCCATCCCTCCCACTCCCGACCACTCCAGCTAAGCAAAATAAGCCAATCAGAGAACGACATGTATCATATGATCTCACTGATATGAGGAATTCTTAATCTCAGGAAACAAACTGAGGGTTGCTGGAGTGAAGCCCTTTAAAACTTGTATCTAGAAGGGTGTCTGGGTGGCTCAGTTGTTAAGCATCTGCCTTTGGCTCAGGTCATGATCCCAGAGTCCTGGGTTCCAGCCCTGCATCGGGCTCCCTGCTCAGCGGGAAGCCTACTTCTCCCTCTCACACTCCCCCTGCTGTGTTCCCTCTCTCCCTGTCTCTCTCTCTCTGCCAAATAAATAAATAAAATATTTTAAAAAACCTTGTATCTAGAGACATTAAAATGATCTAAAGGCCATAATAGTGAATGTCATAGATGAGGCTAAGATGGAGGCATGAGCAACATAAACAGTTGCAAAAATCCAGGTGAAATTCAAAACAGAGTGCCTGTCACAAATTGGGAACTGGACAAATATTTGGGGAATGAAAAGGAGACAGTGGTTGTAGAAATGGTAAGAAGGGGATGCATAGCCTTCCCTGAATATCCATTTGATATAAATGGTGTGGTAGACAAAGTAATCAAGATGACTCCTAGATTTCTCCTTGGGATAATTCAGAAAGAAATGACTCCAGCGTTATAGATATGCATCTTCAGTGTTTAATTATACCCTTTGTCTCCATATAAACGCGAGTGTTCACTTGTAACTCATTTTCTCTTTTCTTTCTCCTTTTTCTAATGGAATATTGGAATACACCTTGTATTGGAAAAACTGAGTGGACATCAAAGATTACCAGGGGACAAGATAAGCAATTTCAGTTCTTTTTGTTTAGAGTATCTCAAACCATGCTAAGTCCTCCAAAAATTATAAGACTGCATTATATTTTTTATTTCACTTTGGAAAGAAGTGTACACTATACTTTTTGTTCCAAGTATTCAAATAATATGTCCTCCTGGAAATCAAAAGTATAACAGTCATCTGGACTACATAAGCAATGACCCTCAATAATTTGCAATGCTTTGAAGACTGCCAAATAGGTGGCAAAAACACTAATTTTAACTTCAAGATAACATATTGCATTTCTTTTATGATATCCCTGCAGTGGTGAAAATGGAAATTATTGACTCTGGGAACCAGGCCTACAGTGCTGTTAATCACTGTATTGCTATTAATTGATTTCCTTAGGAGTAAGCCAGATCCAGGACACCACTTATTAGACCTCTCTTCCACTCATAATACAATGATTTTGATATTCCTTACAGAGTTTTTAGAGTAAAATGTTTGCTTTTCAGAACAGAGATGCCTTTGTATGAAACAAATAAGAACCAATCAGTTTAAACTATACAGTCATAGCTTGACTCTTTGAATGAGACTTGAATTGTTCTTTTCTCCTTGTCAGTGTTACCATAAATAAACAATTTGAGAATATGCATTCAGTTCAGTTACCTTGCATGTGTGTGCACAAACCTCAAGACCTTTTATTATTTTGAAATAACACTGAGGGACCTTGCTATTTTCTCGAATATAACTAGAGAAATCATTCCACTTTGTCAAACAAAGCACCCAAATTTCTAAAAGCTAGAAGCTAAAAGCCATTACTTTGTTTCATTTTTTTCCCCCACAATCCATAATTGGCAATGGAAAGCATGAGATTAGATATTAAATAAAACTATAATTCATAAGAAAAAATATGTAATGGTATATTCAAAATAATAGAACACCTATGCTGACATGAATATATTTATGAACGTATTTAAACAATGAACACATGTCTATCTTAACTAGGCAAAATCGGAGGACTATTATCCAACACATTAGAAAGTTTGATTGATTGATCATTTTGCCCTTTTTCTTAATAGACTATTACAATAGTAGACAAAGGAAGAAATAAAGTGCCCAGCCAATCGATCTGTATCATATTGGAAAGGTCAAAATAGAATTGTACATTACTACTGTCAGAAATATATAAAACATTAACATTTCCATACTATATTCTCATCACAGAAACTGTAATGGGGACTGAAAAAGACACAATATCCCTACATTCTTATGATCAAACTAGTTATTAAGTTGGAAATGGAATGGCATAAATCTAATCACAGGAGAGGTGCTGACTGGAAGAAAATACTATGGATTCATTCCTTTCTTTTGCAGGATCTTGAGGTCTCAATCCATACTACATGAACTTGGATATCTTTCCTACAAGAAACACTGAAGTTGACATATTTGTACTCACGACTTACAAAATAACATCTCTGTTAGAAATAGATCAAGGCGTAACAAAATACTAAATAATAATAAATTTAATAAATATGACAAAAATAAATATAATAGTTAAGAACATCAATTAAGAATAACATTTTGTGAGGCGCCTGGGTGGCTCAGTTGGTTAAGCATCTGCCTTCGGCTCAGGTCATGATCCCAGAGTCCTGGAATCAAGCTCCCTGCTAGCAGGGATCCTGCTTCTCCCTCTCTCTCTGCCCCTGGGCCCCACTCATGCTCTCTCTCTCAAATAAATATATAAAATCTTTTTTTAAAAAAAGTCCATAACAGTTAAAAAAAATTACATTTTGCATCTTGTTAAAATGAGGATGTGTAGAACCTTGAAAAGAACTATATATAAATGTAAATGTTCTATGAATAGCTTCAAATGAAATAGATTTCGATATATTTAAACATTTCTTGTAATTATTAGCTATGTAACTGTGTTATTCAGAAAGGATTGTAAAAAATACAGTATTTCTAGTGGTGCCTGGGTGGCTTAGTTGGTTAAGTGTATGACTTTTGATTTCGGCTCAAGTCATGATCTCAGGGTAATGAGATTGAGCCCCAAGTCTGGCATGGCTGGGCGTGGAGCCTGCTTAAGATTCTGTCTCTCTCTCCCTATGTCCTTCCCCCCACCAAAAATAAATAAACAAATTTTAAAATTACAGTATTTCTTATTAAACTCTGTATTAAATATAATACCAACTTTGTATTGTATTATGTGGGATTTTTTTAAAGTCATAGTGTGTACATGAGTTGTACACACATGCATACATACACCAAACCATGAATTACATTACTTATTTAATATGCTTAACAGGAAAAGACTAGTGGATTCACAGAGCATATTTTTTTAGAGATATGAATTCTAAGAAGGATTGAAAATATGCGGTCCTTCTTAGCCTTGAAGACAGTTTGTATTCTTTTTCTGCCTCCTGGCAATTCAGTTTAAGTTGAAATTTATGTAGCAAACATCTTAATCATAATTCCTACCTCTGAAGAAACTCAGTAATGATACTGGAGGCTGGAGGCTTCATTACTATTTTAAAATACCTTTACTTTGGGAAAAAATAGATATTAAACTCAGCATAATTGCTGAAGACACAATATTTATGAAAATGAAAACTTCCAGCAAATTTTTTTGTTTTTAAAAAAAATTAACTTGGCTTTAAAAAATCAAATGTAAATCAATAAATATTTGAATGCCTAGAAAGTACAGCACTTATGTATTATGAAATATACACATGATAAAAAATGGGGAATGTTCCCAAGGAGTTTATTATCTAGTATAGATACAATAAAAAGGCTGAATACCATTAATACTACAAAAGACATTAAAATATACAGTAGGGAAAGTGAGAGGAGAAAAGAGGTAATAAGGGTGAAAATATCAGAAAATGCTTCAAGAAGGAAGTGAACAGGGCTTAACAAGCAGAAATGTCAGAGGAGAAAGCTTGAGAGGGATACTCCAAATGAAGAAATAAGAGAGCGTGCAAAATAAATGGGGCTAGTGTATGAAGACACTGTGAGCAATTCAGGTAAATTAGAAAATGGTTTAAGCATCTAAAGAGGTACTGGGATAGGAAGGCTAAAAAGTATGGTTGGGTCATATTGCTAATAGCCTGAATGTGCCAGATTGTATTTGATGGGGAATGGAAAAACTAAAACTTTTTGGATAAGAATATGAAGAAGAAAGTTTAACAGTCATTGTATCTAGAAAGAATTGTGTGAGCCACTTTTCCCATTCATTTATTTTTCAAAGGCTTTTATGCAGATTAAAGAATAATCCTCCCATGCAAGAAAATGGACTCCTAAATTTGAGTTCAGCATTTTACTCTTTCTCTCTCTCTCTCTACACACACACACACACACACACACACACACATGCCTTCTATGGCACCTCAAATGCACTTATTTACAGAGTTTGGAATAGTGCTTGACACCCAAAAGAGAAGCAAAGAATATTTTCCAATGATTGAAAGAATCAATTGTATAGAAATGATTTAACTTGTTTGAAGACCACTATAATTCTCTAAGGCATAATGGAGAAAGGAGAACCTCTGATGCTGTTGGTGGAATGCAAACTGGTGCAGCCATCCTGGAAAACAGTATGAAGTTTCTTCAGAAAGTTAAAAATAGAATTACCCTACCATTCAGCAATTACACTACCATTTACCCAAAGGATACTAAAATACTAATTCGAAGGGATACATGAACTCCAATGTTTATAGCAGCATTATCAACAAGAGCCAAATTATGAAAAGAACCTAAATGTCCAATGACTGATGAATAGGTAAAGCAGATGTGGTATATATATATATATACACACACAATAGAATATTACTCAGCCATCATAAAGAATGAAATCTTGCCATTTGCAATGACGTGGATGGAGCTAGAGAGTATTATGCTAAGTGAAATAGAGAAAGACAAGTACTGTATGATTTCACTCATATGTGGAATTTAGGAAATACAACAAATGAACCTGGGGTGGGGGAGAAGAAAACCAAGACAGACTCTTAACTATAGAGAACAAACTAATGGTAACCAGAGGGAAGGTGGGTGGGGGGATGGGTTAAATAGGTGATGGGGACTAAGGAGTGCCCTTGAGATGAGCATTGGGTGTTGTAGGTAAGTGATGAATCACTAAATTCTATACCTCAAATTAATATTTCATTGTATGTTAATTAACTGGAATTTAAATAAACACTTGGGGGAAAAAAGAAATTAAGGCATGAAATAGGATAGGGAAGTGGTAATAAATAGAAATACTGAAATTTAAGATTAAAAAAAGGAAATCAAAGGTTTGATTCCAAGGTTTTGATCTGGAGGGCTTAAAAGGCTGGAAAACTAGTCATCAAAATACAAATTAAGAGAAAGAAGTTTAAGATTAGTAGGGTCATCAGTGTTTGGAACATGCTAAATTCCAACTACGCATGGAAGACTAGGGTGAAGGTAGGTAGGATAAAGTCACAATCGTAGGACAAGATTTCTAGAAAGAGGTAATTTCTACAGGTGAAGTTTTGCTTATAATCTACACTACAGAAATGATTAAAACAATGGAAGTAAATGCTACTCAAAGGATAGAAACTATAAAAAAGAAATTCGGGGTGCATGGGTGGCTTAGTTGGTTAAATGTCCAACTCTTGATTTTGGCTTAGGTTATGATCTGAAGGTCATGAGATTGAGGCCCATGTCAGGCTCCATGCTGGGGTGTGAAGCCTACTTAAGATTCTTTCCCGCTCTCCCTCTGCCCCTCCTCCTTCCCCCATCCAGCTTGTGTGTGTGCTTGCTCTCTCTCTCTCAAATAAATAAATAAATAAATAAATAAATAAATAAATAAATAAATAAAATATTAAAGATGTTACCATTTAGAAAACCTACATTTAAATGAAAAAGGGTAAGCAAAATAAAGAAGTCAGGCTGAAGGACAAAGATATTTGGACTGATGATGAACATGATTCAGATAATACTGCTGATAATGAAGATGGAAATAACATTATATGCCAAGCACTGTGCCAGTTATTTTTAAAGCTTTTCAGATTTAACTCCCAGAACATATCCATGAGGTCTAGATTATTATTTTTACTTTTTCTTTTTAGGTATTGAGGAAATGATGTCCAGAGGGTTTAAAGGAAGAAACAGCCTCAGGATTAAAACAAAATGGGGGGGGTGAATTTTTTAACTTAAGGACCCTAGATCTTAACCTTAAAAATATTTCCTTTAATAGTAAGAAACAAACCAAAACAAAGCAAAAACAAAAAAACAAAAACAAAAACAAAAAACAAACCCAAGGCTGTACAACTACAAAATCCATCCTCAATGAAAGTAGGATAAATCTGCATAGCTGGCACATAGTATTTAAATACATGAGGCAGAAGAATACGTAATAAATGACTTAACAAAGAGGAAGAAGTCATACTTAATTGCCTTCAAGTTGGGATGGAGAAGAAAAACCTAGCATAACCTTTGGAAAGCTTCAGGAACCACTGTATCAGGTGCTGTGAGAGCATGGTCAGAAGTACCAGAAAATGAGAGCTTGATGGGAAGTTGGTTAAAAAAAAGAAAAAAAAAAAGCAATCTATATTTGTCCCCCACGTCCTATATTTGATATAGGAGCACAATGTGGAAGTTTACTTTTTGCATTAGGTCAGTGTCTGACTATGCACCCTTTATCCTAAGCAGATCCAGAAAAACAGCAGCCTGATTTATACCACGCAGGCAGGAGATCTGACTGCCTTACAGTAAATTCAATGCACATAGAGCTTCCAATCAATTTTTAGTGCCTCATTTGTAAATATAAATGGGCTGCCAACATGTAAGGATGAATGATAGAGACAAAAGCAAATAGGAAAAAGGGAATGGTGACAATGATGGAAGGAGAAAATATATTAGTAGTATCTTCAGAGGTATTGGAGGAGATACAGCAGCATTAAACAATACTTTAAAATTATTCAGAGAAAAAGAAAAGAAACCTTGGAAATTTTAAATAGCCATAAAATAGTAAAATGATTGGAAAAAAAGTCAAATCTTATCTCTCAGGGAAAAGAAAAAGATGATGGTTTTCAGTTAGAGAAAACAGAAAAGAAAATTGGTAAAGAAATTGAGGTAATCCAAAATCTGGCTAACGGAACTCCAACAAAAGGAGAAAAGTGAAACTGAAGGAAAGGAACTTTTGAAAGCAATCATTAAAACAAACAAACAAACTCAGAAACAGGGGCATGGAATTCCGGAGTGATAGGGTCCAAAAAATACTCAGCACAGAGAATGAAAAATAGACCCCTATTTAAAGCATATTATCATGAACATACAGGACACAGAAAGTAAAGGGAAGTTCCCACCATGGTATACAAGTCCTAAAATTAATATCATTTGCTTCCTTGGCATTTGGTAGAACTGGTAGAATTGCTTCGAATGGCCTAATGTTCAGGTCCCTCCTCAACCCCCCGCCATCCTGCTGCAGATAAGGTTCTCTACCCAAACACCCTCCTTAGCAAAGGGATCAGGCACAGTTCCTGCTTATTCTTGAGCAGTGGGTTTCAGTTCATGGATTATTTCAGCCCATGGTATTATTCAAACGAGGCAGTCATATCCTTCCACAGGAATGAAGATTACCCTAACCTCATGTGCTACAAAACCTGCCTCCTACAGCTTCTTGTCCTTCACTCTGTTCCAGAACGCATCCCCCTGTGGCCCCGAAGTCTCCTCCTCCCCTGGACTGTAAGTACATGTACCTAATAAAAATGCTGTTAATCTTCTCTGCTGTCAGAGGTCACATGTTCAGACATCCCTATAACCATAGAACATGAGTTCCTCCCTCACTAATGGGGTGAATAAGGGACAGCTGAAACACTAAAATATTTTAAAGAACAGAAAAGTCAAATAAAAATGATGATAAATCAGAATATCAGACTTTTTTTGGGGGGGGAATATCAGATTTTCAAATGTAGCAGGAGAAACAGGAAGAATTTTCAACAATGTTTACCAAATTCTGAGAAAAAACCTATTTACAACCTAATATTCTTTATTTATTAGATTATCTAACATAGAGAATGAAAGTATTTTAGACTTTCAAAGTATAGAACATTTGAGTTGCCTGTACCTTTTTAAAGGAGCTATCTGAGGATAATTCCTGTCAAAGCAAGAAAATAAACCAACACAGAAAAACTGCGATCCAGGACAGGAGACTCAACACAGTAGAGAGATGAAAAAATCCTGAGATCATAGCAAAAAGGAAGTCTCCATGTGACAGTTGTGCAGTAGGACTAGAGTGCACAAGGTTATATTTTAGTAGGAAGTCAGATGTCTCCATTAGACATGTGTTCGGCAAAATAAAATATGCTTGAAAATGAGTTGAAAGCTGTGGCCATATGGAAAATTTTATAATGAGGCATTTTACAGAGCTCTTGAGAGTGTTTGGGGTGACTTATTCCTAAATTCAGAGAAAAACCAAATCAAAGCAGGGTAGGGGTTGTTAATTTTTAACTCCAGTAACAAAATCAATGTAGAGGAAGGAAACGTAATCAGAATACATTTCCTGGTTCACAGTGAACAATATCTGAAACGTCATCATGGAAATACAATGTTTTTAAGAAAAATTAAGGTATGCTTATATTGAGAGGAAAACAAAAGAATAAGTGAGCCAAAAAACTAATAAAATCTTACAATAAGAATCTGTTCGGTAATGTTTAAATTGATTAAACAAGATACAGCAGTATATTCATATTCTTTAGAGTTATAGAGATATTCCAAACAAAATAGTTCAATATTAAATGTATTTGCCTTTGAGGTATAGGAGAAGTCTTCAAGAGTGAAGGAAAATTTTCTTTAAAGTAATCATTTAGAGGGCATGTGGGTGGCTCAGTTGGTAAAGCATCTGCCTTTGGCTCAGGTCATGATCTCAGGTTCCTGGGACTGAGCCCCATGTTGGGCTCCCTGCCTAGCAGGAAGTCTGTTTCTCCCTCTCCCTCCTACCCCCCGCCCCACTCTGCTCATGTTCTCTCTCTCTCTCTCTCAAATAAATAAAATCTTAAAACAAAATAACCATTTCAGGGATAGTTTACTTTTAAACCAGTTGTATCTATTACATTTGTTGAAAATAATATCAATTTTTAAAACCAATCTGGCTTATATTTCTGATTATTGAAAATGTGTCCCATAGTCATACCCCTGACAGATCATGTGGTGTTTTCCACTATTTTTTTGTGGTGAAAACATAAGTGTAATTGTTTTCACTATGACATTTTTTGCTATATTAATTATATTTTTTTAACTTAATTTTAGTACTTCAATTCATTCCTCTCCGGCTCACATGGTAAATTAATTGGAATCTTCTTAAGAACCACTATGATGCTCTCATTAAGATTACCCTTTTGGGATCAAATTATGTTAAAAATAAAATGATTCTGGAGTTCTAATTTATCTCTGGTTTATGGCAATTGGGGACCTAATTTATCTAATGAAGATCACCCTGAATCGTTGGGCCATGGGTGGTGATGGGTGCCTCATCATTTTTTAGGATAATATCTCTGAAGATTCTAGTTGTAACTTGAGATATTAAAAAAAAAACAAGTTGATGATTCATTAAAAATCTATAGCAAAGTTACATTTAAAAGCTACTCTTACAGAAAGCCTGTTATTTTTTTTATTGAGGTATAACTGACATACATTATATTATTTCAGATGTAAGACAAAGATTCTATATTGTATATATTTCAAAATGATCACTGCAATAAGTCTAGTTAATATTCTTTACCATACAGTTACTGACTTTTTTCTTATGATAAGAAGTTGTAAGATTAACTTTCTTAGGAACTTTCAAATATACACTACAGTATTATTAACTATAGCTACCATGCTGTACATTACATCCCCATGACTTATTTTATAAATGGAAGTTTGTACCTTTTTTTTTTTTTTTTTTTTTTAAGTGGGCTCCACTCCCTGCATGGAGTCCAATGCGGGGCTTGAACTCATGATCCTGAGGTCAAGACCTGAACTGAGACCAAGAGTCAGATGCTTCACCCACGTGCCCCCAGAAGTTTGTACATTTTGACTGCCTTCACCTGTTTTGTCCACCCCCTACCCTCTGCCTTTGGCAACCACCAATCTGTTCTCTGTGTCTACGAGCTTATGGTTTTCTTTGTTTAAATTCCACATATAAGTGAGATCACATGGTACTTCTCTTGCTCTGACTTACTTCATTTAGCATAATGCCCTCAAGTTGCACTGTAGAAAGCCTTTTAAATGTCTGATAATTCACTTCGGGTCTAAGTGATAAAGTGATATAATGATAACAAAAGGCCATTATTAGAACTGAGTTTGTAAGTCTACATTTGGAAACTAACGTTACCGAGGTAATGCCCTGGATTCTAATGTGCATCCAAAATGATATTCAAATCCTTTCTTTTTTTGGCTATTCAAAGATAATCCTAATATGAAACATGCTTTTACTTGTCAAAAAAACCCCACATCCTTATATTTGTAAGAACACGTATATTGCTGTTTGGTTCTAAAGTGATGGTCACATGAAGATCTACCTAAAAGTAGGTTTAATGTTATGGTTACATTTAATAGAAATCTGCACTTTGGCACTGTGGTTAAGGAATAAGGGGGTCTGTATCTAGCAGCACTTCAAGAGATATCAGTTGGCGGGAGTATAAACAATGGGGAACTCCAGAGAGCTGCACCTCACTTGAGAGTATAACATAAAGAGGATAAGGTGGACAGGTAAAGAGGTATACCAAGGGGTATAAAATAGGAGTACATACTTGAGACCACTCAAGGGTAATGAATACGTAAAAAATGGATCCTTAAACTAATGTCTCATTTTATGCAGTAATTTTTTTATTCTAACTTTTAAAAATTATCCTTTAAATTTAGATAAATCTAAAACATTTTATAAATTAAGAAAACTAACAACTTAGTAGTGAACACAATGCTATATGTAACCAGAAAAAAAAAAAGTGAAGAGTTGAGGTCACCAGCCAGATAACTTATTGATACTTATCACTGGAAATTGATAAGAATACATGTAGCATTCATGCTGCTTCCAGTGGTCCTCTGCTTTTTTCGGGGGCTATGGTGAGGCTCTAGAAAGTGAGTTTGAATCTGTACATGTATATGACTATGACTAACAGACGATTTGTCCCTTCCTTGAAAAAACTGAGCTCATTCTTTATTTCTAAAATTGTAAAACTCTGTTCTCTGCTAGGCTCATGCCCACACTGGCTGTCATCTTGCCGCAGGAAGAGGCCTGTTTAACCCTGCCTGAAGGGATGAATAGAGTACCTTGGTTTGTCCTTCTGATGCATCAGTCACTATCATTCAGAAAATGAGATATGAAAATGACAGAAGACATCACAATAGCAAAATGACATATTCTGACATTGTTACACTCTGTCTTACACTAAAGCTTTCCCTGTGAAATTAAATATTAATTTTTTGTAGATGGGAAATTGTCTGCAAAATAACAATGTCGTGAATTATCATTCCACGAACAGATATGGAGTTTATTCATAGTTTCAATTAATGTGGTCTGAGAAGTTCTACAAAGTGAATAATAAAGGACAAGGGTAGTAAGAGGACATCTGAGCATATTCTATAGAGTTGCCATGTTCATTTCAGACAAAGAGTCCGCAGAAGTGGATTTCTGAAGACAGAGATGGCTGAGCCTTTATGGAACACCTGACTGTCCCCAGACAGGCAAGATTCGAGCCTAATGACATCCTCATAATGATGCGATTAGTTTGTTTTACAATTTACTACTACCAAACAAACTTTGACACACCTCAGAAAACACTGAGAAGATGCTGAAAGGAAGAGGAAGGGAAAACTTGTAAGTTAATGCAGATGGGAGGGGAAAAAAAAACACACCCCAAACCTAACATCCATCCTCAAGAAAATTTTACCATACCTGTATTCTCAAAATGTGTATAAATAATGATTTTTCTTAAAGTAGAGTACAAAATCCCATTGTGCAACTACTAAAAATTAGTATGAGCTGAATTACTCTGTATTGTGTGTTGCTGATATAATAAGTACTTCAAGAGTAAAAATCTATCTTGGTAATGAATTGTATTAAATTAGTAGAGCTAAAGATCTAATCTATCCTTTTCTTAGTGATTCATGCTATCATTTTCTTGGGGAACTAAACCTAGAAGATTTATCTTATTGCTCAAAAATGGGTAAATGTTCAGACCCCAAAGGGAATTTAAATATATTTAATTGAAATTTCTAATTTCTCAAATGAGGTAATTATAGCCCATGCAGATGACACTCATGCTCAATGGCATAGAACAAACCATTAACATCAACTCTCCTACTCTTACCCGTCACTCTGTTCTGCTGTATCACATGCTGCCTATGTTTGTGGGAAGGGGAGAAAATGTCTAACATGATGTCATGTGACCTGGTAATACTGGAAATGAGTATTATGGAACGACAATCCCATATTTAATTTTATCTGAATATCTGATGCCAGATACCTTTAAGTTTTTCCAAAGCAGGGATGAGTTCTTTATCAAATATGATATTCCTATTCTTATCCTAGTGATTTTGTTTACATGAAATGTTTGGGTGAAGAAGATAAAAAGGCCACCATTTCAAAACAGTACAGTAGGGAATTGTGGTGATAAATAGCTCTTCAGAGACATGATGACAGATGCCATTAAAAGCCACAAGCTGTTAAATCTAGAGTCTCACGTATGCTTTGTTCTTGATTTCTAAATATATCCCAGGTTGTTTTCATAACTTAAAACACAGTCATGGGAGGTTGGTGATTAGAGGAACTATTTGAAGTTTCACAATCAGAACAGCTGGTCCAGAGATGACAGAAGATGATGCTGAGTTTTACGAAGCAAATGCAAAATAGTAAGCGGAGGATGTTTTGGCAAGTAATGAGAGAAACCATCAGAGACTTATTGCAGGTGTCAGATCACGTTTAGCTTATGCATGTTTCCCAGACCCAATGTTTCAAATGGCCCTCCTACCTCTAAGTGAAAAAGCTGTATGATTATTTGAGAAATATAGAAAGGAATAGTTTTGATTTCAAAACAAGCATAAAGGTGATATACAGCATGAGTGTTAAAAGAGCAGGTCACAAGTTCTAAGGGCGTAAGACTGTTAATCATCTCTCATCTAAACTACTATCATCACTCCCTAACCGGTCTCCCTGAATAAATCTTCCTCCCTTCAAGTTTATTCTTTGTAGACAATACAGCGTGGCCAGTTTTTGATTCAGCCCATCTCATTATTCTACCCCAAATCTCCCAAGGCCTTTCATCACATTTAGAATAAAATTCAAACCCTTTTCCTTTACCTGAACAGCCATATGAGATTTGGCTTCTGACTAATCTTCTATCAGCCTGTTTCTGTCTGATACTTAGAACACAGCAGACTCCTTGCTGTTTATGAACATGCCAATTACCAATCGATTTCAAGACCTTTGCTCTTGATGCTTCCTTCCTCTGGAATAGGCTTCCCCAGATATTTGTATATTTGGCTTTCAAACTTCATTCAAGTTTATGTTCAAATGTCACCTTCTCACTCCCCTATCTGAAACAGTTTCTATTGACTCTGTCTCCTCATCCTACTTTATTTCTCTTTATAGTATATAACATTACTTGTGTTTTGTTATGCATCTATTTGTTTTATTTACACACTGTCTTGTGAATTTGAATGTAAACTCCATTAGGTCAGATTCTTGTCTGTCTTGCTTATCTCATATCTTCAGTGACCCAAACAATGCCTTGCACAATAGCATTCAATAAATATCCCATGGAGTAAAAATGAATAAAGATATTTTTATATTATATAATGTTGCCAAAGTATTCATATGGTTTTAAAGTAATTAGAGTAATTAAAGCTTAGCTTATCTAAATATACTAGGTTCCTTAAGGGGTGGGAGTGGGGAGGTGTCCAATTTTATTCCTCATGGTATCATGATAGACTATACTTATGGTCCAGGATTTATCTCTTGACTTGGATGTAGCTCTGATAAATTAATACTAATGACTATTATTAATGTCTTCTTTTGGACTATTACTTGATTTTCTTGGTATACCATTTTAAACTATTCATTTCTCAGTGTTTGTTGTGGAAAACGATAGATTTCCATTTGGGTCTCAAACATCATCTGATTCAACAAGCAAAATATACACCACACCAGTCTTCCTTTTTCCCCCAGCTTTCCCCTAATTTTTGTCCAAAACACACACCACACCAGCCCCGTGCCCTGATTTAGATGAACTCTTCAACTCCAACTGGTAAAACAGAATAACCCCCAACTGGATCACATCTCTGATTAGATCAGAAACAGGGCTATACCCCTCTAAGATACACTCTAAAAAGCAGGAAATTATATTATTGTCATAATGTTTAATTTATTTGAAGTGACAACATCTATTACTACTTGGCAGTTAAAATATTTCTTACTCTCTTAAGCCAATTTGTACGCTATCTCAAATTCATTGCATATTCTAAGCAACATAATACTCAAATCGAAGCTGATGAAGTCTATATGACACTTCTTTAAAAAGGAAGTCTGCTGCTACCATTCTGACAGATAGAGGTGGTTCCTACAGCTGCAGGAGGAAGGTTAGCCTGAGGCATGTGAAAGAGGCAATTACCTCTCCCTAGGCATTTATAAGATCTTGACTAGAGGTCATATTTTTGTTTTCACACTGCGTTTTTTGAAGGTTAAGTAGAAAGGCATGCTTAAACAGTCTAATTTAGTGTGTTTCTATTTTATTAAGAGGCTAAGATATTTCTAAAGATTAGGCTTGCCAAAAGGGCTGAACACAACTTTTAAGTTTTACCTCTGGTTCAATATCATCAATGTCCTCACTACCCTCTCTTCTTGCTGAGGCACTGGAATGCTCTCTCAAAGATGAAAAGTTATTACGTAGGTCTGTCAGTTCTGAGGCTTAGTATTAGTGCCAAATACCATTTTCTCTGTTCCTATCTTCATGGTGTGTGAGCTGGGTTTATTTTGACCGTCCTTCCAGGTACATGTTTACTTTTCTCCAACCCTGCTTTATGCCCTGGGAGACTGACCCTTATGGATTTCACTAGAGGGATCCTTTGTGCTACAGTTAAGGGTAGAGAATAAAGAGCACCGGTAGAAGCACCAAAAGAGGTTAGGAGAATAAGGTCAATCCTGGCTGTCTTCTGTGCTGTCTTCTTTGGCTGCATATGTCTCATTACATCTCTCTCTCTCTCTCCCTGGGTTATTCTGCAAATCCCTCTGCTCACCACTTGGGCTTCTGTATGTTATTGGTGGACTACTGCTAGTACTAGGACAGTCCATTACTTCCTGTATTTTCCTTATTTGGCTTCCTGCCCATACCTTGGTAAAATAGCATATTTATTAAACTCTTTTACAATTACTCAATTTGAGGGTCATGTTTGAAATCTGACTGATATCATCATTCAAGGTTAGTCATGGGGAAAAATAAAAGACAAGTCCTCTGCCTGCCACAGAGCTTTAAAGAACCATTTCTGATCATAACTTTCCCCTAGGAGTCCACACTTGACTCTGAAGCAGGAAAGTTTTCATGTATGTGTAACAAATAAAAATTAGGCTTAAGGAAGTACAGATGAGTAATAAAGAGATTAAAATACTATTTGGTGAGATAATTACTTTGATAAATCCTAGCCAGTTTGATTTTTAATCATCTTTTAAGATTCTATTGCCTTGCTAATTTCAAGCAAATTTGGGAAAGTGATCTTCAAAGTAGTAACTTTAGGGTATACCTGCCTCTTCCCTCTCTTCTTTAGGACACTGAGTTGAAGATGATTTGTTATGTAAATTGTGTGAAAAGAATCAGAATACTCTGGATGCATGGAATAGTATGGAAATGACAAAGTTTGTTGTCTTAAAATATTTTTAAAAAATTTTATTTTTTAAGTAATCTCTACACCCAAAGTGGGCCTCAGACTCACAACCCTGAGATTAAGAGCCATATACTCCACCAACTGAGCCAGCCAGAAGCCCCTAAAAATATTTTTATTCACTGATTCAAATAATCTACATTCTGCTCAGCTATGACAAACTCATACATGTATTTTTCAAAACTATTTTTTTTATATTTAGGAAAAATATTTTGTTATTTTCAATTTTTTCTTTGATTTGCAAATTTTAATTTTTTTAGAGGTGGGCAGGGGGAGAGGAAGAGAGAGAATCTTAAGGAGGTTCCACGCCTGACTTGGGGCTCCATCTCACAACCCTGAGATCATGGCCTGAGCTGAAATCAAGAGTCAGACGCTTAACTGACTGAGCCACTCAGGCGCCCCGGTAAATTTTGACTTTAAGCTTTTATTCTTAATTTCTAGATTTATTTCATTTTAGTCAGAGAATAGGAATGGCTGATGTCTTATTTTTGGAATTCTATGAGGTTACATTTGTTATTTAAAATAGGATCAATTGTGGGGCGCCTGGGTGTCTCAGTCAGCTAAGTGTCTGCCTTGGGCTCAGGTCACGATCCCAGGGTCCTGGGATGGAGCCCCGCATTGGGCTCCCTGCTCAGGGGGGAGTCTGCCTCTCTCCCACCCCTGCTCATGCTCTCTCTCTCTCACTCTCTCTCTCTCAAATAAATAAATAAAATCTTTAAAATAAATAAATAAAATAGGATCAATTGTGGCTTATTTTATATGGAGGCAGAACATGCATGCTTATAGTTTATAAAACATGAAATATTAAAGGGGCTTACCAAAGAATACCTCTCTTCCTCTCTGAGTTTTGAAGTAATTGAGAACTAAGACAGACAGTAGAGGGAGAAAAAGTACTAACTTTATTAATAGTAGAGGCTAGATTGGAAGACATAAACTATTATAAACCCATTAATTTATGAGCTAACTCTTTCCTTGTAATATAGATTACAGGACAGCACAGTGGAGTTTCAGTTTGCTTGACAGATAAACGCACCTATGTCCCCATCTCTCATAGGCCTAAGTGAATACTGAAAGTCTAAATTGGAATTGGGAATAAAAAACATAACACATTTTATTTAGCTTTTCAATGTGGTAAGAGTTCTTTGAAACTCAAACCTATATTTAAAAACTCAGATAAAATCTTAAATTTGGCAGATCATCCTTTTTTCCTGAAGTATATCTAGCTATCTATCGTCAACTTATTTATCTATCCTTTTTATTCACTTTTTTTAAAGATTTTTTTTTAAATTTATTTGACAGAGAGCGAGAGAGTATGAGCAGGGGGAGTGGAGGGCAGAGGTAGAAGCAGGCTCCCCACTGAGCAGAAAGCCTGATGCAGGGCTCGATCCTAGTACTTTGAGATCATGACCTGAGCCAAAAGCAGACGCTTAACTGACTGAGCCACCCAGGCACCCCTCACTTTTTAAAATAACATAAAATCAAATAAAACCTTATCATTAAAAACTAAAAAAAAAAAAACAAAAAAAACCCAGATAAATTAATATCTCTCCATGTCAAATACACAAAATCATTCTCCTAAGAGGTAACCATGACGAATTTAATGTCTAAACTTCCAGACCTTTCTGCGTGTATTCATGTATTCACATTTACGTGCCTACATGTTTGTTTCATGTAATTTTTTTTGCAACCCTCTTCTTAAACTTAACATTTTGATTGACAGATTTAGTGGTTTATTGGAGAGACAAGTCACAATTTCTTTTATGGTGCTTTTCTACAATGTAGGGCCTTTAGGCAGAGAAGAAATGATCTGAATGGATCTGGCAGGGACTCTTTTCTACCCTGTTCAAAAGAGAGTAGTTATGGAATTAGAAATTATAGCTATGGGTTGCATTTCCTCCTAGAAACATGGACTTTCTGATCCATCTGATGAGATCAGCATTAACAGCCAATGCCATTGGTATTTGCTGTCCTCAGGCCTGCTGTTAATGGCCATGATAACCATTTTGGTATAATTATTTCCTTTTCTTTAAATGTACTCTTCTTTTCATCCCTTTCTTTAGCACTTAAGTATAATTGCCCTCTTTTTCTAGTTACATCCCTATTTTTTCTTTATATTGATATTTATCACTCTTTCCCAGTGTAGTCCTTTGAGATTTTGACAAATAAAACCATGAACAGAGAATCAAAAAGTTTTAAATTTCTATGCTTGTTTTCCATTATGTATTGTTTTCCATTTTGTTCAACTTTATTTGGTCTACACAGAACAAGATTGAGGGGAAATATCCAGCCCTTCTTTCCATCATCATAATTGAGAGACGTACTATTGTATGTGCTGGGGAGGCATAGTATATATAAAGTTCTTGATATAAGGAAGTAAACAACAGCATTTTTAAATGACCTTAAGATATTGTGAGGGAAAAAATATGTATGCATGGCAAAAATTTAAAAAGTGATTAAACTGAGGGCCACCTGGTTGGCTCAACTGGTGAAGCATGTAACTCCTCATATCAGGGTTGTGGGTTTGAGCTCCACGTTGGGTGTAGAGATTACTTAAAAAACAAACAAATAAACAAACAAACAAACAAACAAAAACCTAGGTCCAGTGGTTTGAATGAGAAGACAAGAGAACTGAACCGAAGCTGGGCACAGTCAGGGCATGCAGTTCCACTGAAAATGGAAGATGGTAGTGAACGTGTATACTCAATGTCAGTCACCAGCGATAAGCTAAGTCAGCAGGACATGCTGGCCTGGATCAAGGAGTCTCTGTCACTGAATCTGACAAAGATGGAACAGTCGTGTTCACGGGCTGCCTGTTGTCAGTTTATGGACATGTGGTTCCCTGGCTCCGTTACCTTGAAGAAAGTGAACTTCCAGGCTGAGCTAGAACACAAAAACGTCCAGAACTAGAAAATACTACAGCAGGTTTTAAAAGAATGGGTGCTGACAAAATAACTTCTGTGGACAAATTAGTAAAAAGGGAAGTTTCAGGACAACTTTGAATTTGTTCTGTGGTTCAAGAAGTTTTTTGGTGCAAACTATGACGGAAAAGACTATGAGCCTGTAGCTGCCAGACACAGTCCAGAAACTGCAGTCGCTCCCTCCCTTGTTGCTCCAGCTCTGAACAAACCCAAAAATCCTCTCAGCTCTAGCAGTGAGCTCCCCACAAGCCCACTGCAACACAGAGAACCACTGTAACCCCGGAGGCCGGCCCGGGTGTGGTGTGAAAAACTCCTGGTGTGGGCAACAGGGATGACGGAGCAGTTGAATTGATGTAGCAGGTCAATGTAATGAAACTCACTGTCTAAGACTTGGAGAAAAAAAGAGATTTCTACTTTGGAAAGCTAAGGAACATGGAATTGATTTGCCAAGAGAATGAGAGGGAAAACAACACTGTATTGCAGAGATTTGCGGACATTCTCTATGCCACAGACAAAGGTTTTGTGTTACCTGCTGAAGGGGGCCCACAGGAGGAACAAGAAGAGTATTCACAGCCTGGACCAGCACAGAAATATCTTAAGTCCTCACTGCAAATCATGTAACTATAAAATACTCCCTGTTATTATTCTTAGAGGTCTCACTGGTTTCTTTACATAATCAAAAAGTACCTCTTCTTAAAGTGCACTTTGCAAAAGTTTTACTCCTTTTCCGACGAGTTTGGGTTAGGAGCTTTGTAGCAGAGCACTATTAACATCTAGTTGGGTCACCTAGGGAACAAAGAGGCTGATCATGGGGCTCACCGTGTGGACGCTGGTACCACTCATTGCTGGAGAAGGTGTTTTTATGTAACGCACTGAGGTGGAGTCCTCAGTAGAGAAATGTAAAGACTGACTTGAATTTTAAGCTAATGTGAAATCTTGGCAGAGAACGTTTTAATAAATAAATGCCTTAAGAGTGTTTAAAATATGCTTCCATAGTTCAAAATATAAAATGTAACATGACAGGAGATTTTACATGTCTGACATTGTGTCTGGGAAGGAAGGGTCAGACCTCTGGACCTTTGGAATCTGCTGTTCACAGGCCTTGCAGGGCTGCTTGAATCTGCAAAGGCCTAGACCTTGGCCCGAAAGCAAAGTTTAAAAAGTTGCACTGTCGGGCGCCTGGGTGGCTCAGTTGGTTAAGTGACTGCCTTCAGCTCAGGTCATGATCCCAGGGTCCTGGGATCGAGTCCCGCATCGGACTCCCTGCTCCGCAGGAAGCCTGCTTCTCCCTCTCCCACTCCCCTGCTTGTGTTCCCTCTCTCGCTGTCTCTCTCTCTGTGTCAAATAAATAAAATCTTTGAAAAAAAATAAAAATAAAAAGTTGCACTGTCAAGCCTCTTGGCTTTACAGACAAGTGATATCCCTGCTCTAAGAAGCAAGAAGCATTGTTGTCTGGATGAAAAGAAGGTGTGTTTCGGCCGTGAGATGATTGAATTGAAGAGCTTGAATTTCACTGAATATTTCTCTGCTGACTTTTCCAGTTATCCCTGAAATCCCTATGTATTATGATTTTTGGGAAATGAGGTGTATCCAGTTTTTAAATCTAACAACTACTTATGAGGAGTTGCCCCCCATCTCTGGGATTTATAATGGGGGTTGTGCCCCATTTTACTGTCTTTTAGGTTTACATTAAACACGTTTCTCTTCTCTGTTTCCCTCACCCACTGGAGACCCCTCTTTGGCTCCTTAATGTTTGCTGCTTTGAGTTTAAATTCAGCAGGTGGGTGGTCATGCTGCAAGTTCTTTCTGGACCCCCGGTAAAGGGAGTGACCAGTGAAGGCCACTGCTACCTTGAGATCTGCAAGGCTGGTGTTCTCGGTACCTGCTGTCCACAGCCCTCCACTGTTACTCAAATACTTTGCCACTGCACTCATCTCTTTGGAGATAAATCTCATTAGCGTGTTTGCTAAATGTGAATTTTCTTTTGCGGAAAATACAGTACCATGTCTGAATTATTACTCTTTAACATATTTCATTCCTTAACGCCTCCTCATTGGCTCTGCCCCTAGCCTATTCACTTCCTTTGTTTGGCAGGATTCTGCAAAACGTGAGACACCCACTAGTGAGACTGTTCATCTCCTGATGTTTTGATTTGTTTCTGGTGGTAGCTTGTCCTTAAATGTGTGTAGAAAGCAGGTATTTTATGATAAAATTGTTGTGTAGGGCAAGCTTTGTGTGGAATTCAGAGGAAAACCAGAGTCAGTGATTAACAATGCCAAAAAATGCAAGTAAGTAGCCATTGTTCCAATAACAGTGGTGCTATTTCTCTTTTGTGGCCTTTTAGACTTTTGTTGCCCTAAAATTCCATTTTATTGGGAACCCATTTTCTACCTGGTCTTTCTTGACAGGGTTTTTTTCTACATTAAATAGTTTCTTTTTTTAAAAGATTTTATTTACTTATTTGAGAGAGACAGAGACAGAGAGAGAAGGACAGAGCAAGAGCACAAGAACGGGGTGCAGGGGCAGAGGGAGAGGGAGCTGGATGTGGGGCTTCATCCCAGGACCCTGGGATCATGACCTGAGCTGAAGGCAGATGTTTAACCAACTGAGCCACCCTACATTAAACAGTTTCTAAATAAAATTCTATATTTCAAGAAAAAAAGCTATTAAACTAATGTAAAATAAATAAAATATAGTTTTCTGATCTGTCATGCTCATCTTCCAAGTTCCTGTTTGTAGCCACATTTTACATATTCTTGTATATTTCCAGAAATTCATAATATATAAACAAATACACATAATCATTTATTTACATATACACATCTTTTATACAAATAGTTACACATACATGCATGTATATATAGACATATATATATATATTCGTGTACACATACTAATCTGTAATCTGCTTTTTTCCTTATTTTATCCTAGATTTGTTTTTCCCGTGTCTATACTCCTAGATCTACCTTATTCTTCCTAATTAATAAATGATATTTTATTGAATGACAACTATCATAATTCAACAAGTCTTGAATTTACATTGATTCCAGTTTTGCTATTAAAAACAAAGCAATGAGCATATATACATAAATATTCCCATGCATTTGGGTTAGTATAAACTTTGGCAGACTTAATAATTCACTCTTCATAGGTTTACTAGGACTTCTGCATGTGTAATGTTTTGAATCCTTAGCTTTCTATAGATAAATAGATGATAGGCAGACAGAGATATGTCTATCTGTATCTATATCTCTGGTATTTCTCATTGCCTTTTAGGAAGACTTTGCTTGACGGCTTTCAATTTATGAAAGAAAAGGCATTAAACTCCTCATTAATACTCACACTTACCGCTGTGTGGCCACCATTCTACCTCTATTTATTGCATTGAAACAAGAGATTTTAGATAATAATACCATGTCTATATCATGGCTATTTTTTTTTTACAACTATAGGAGAGTTCTTCATAAGAGCCCATAATGATCTATTTCCAATCATGAACATTTTTTCCTGAGAATTTCCAGATTTCAAAATAAATATTCTTATATAAGAGAATGAAAATAAATATTCTTAGGAATTTTTTCTAAAGTTTTAGTGAATTGTCAAATACCCCTGAGTCATACCAAAAAATGCTGAACTTAAAAATGAAAGGAGTTCCTCAAATTTCAGCATCTGTCTCCATATTCCTTTTATTGTAGGTACAGGATGAAAGGGATCCTTGGTTTCCCTTCTGTTCCTGGGCACTTGTTTATTTAAATCTACATCCCCAGGGGCATGTTTCCTCAGCTCACTCTCAGATTGTGTTCCTGTTCTGCCCCTAACTTACACTGTTTGCACTTACTTTCTCTTTCCTCTCAGAAAATACAACTTTTTTGTTGATGGTGATTATGACAATAATTTTTGTTTTGTGGAAATTATGTTTTTACTGGGGATTGAGAATTTACCAGAAGCTTATTACAAACAGTAGAGTGTTTAGTGCCTATCCTTCATTTATACAGGGGTAAATCTAAGCTTAGTGAAGTTGAGTAATTTTGTCCAGGGTCCCTATAGCCTCTCTTTTAACCACAGATTCCAACCCACAAATAACCCACTGCCGGGTATTAACAGTGGGTGATAAAATGCAAGATGGCTAAGCTCAGTCCTAGAGGTTCTCAGAGGCAAAACTCTCCCTTGACTCCCTGGAAGTGGTGTGTAGACAACTATGGTGCTGCATAAAGATTCTCTGTCTCTGTTTGGAGAACAAAGAAACTCTCTTAGTTTTCAATCTCAGATGGCCACAGTAAATTGTCTCTGACTCACAGCAAAGGAACTAATTCCATATGTAGACCTGTGTTGATGAGCTAGTTTTGAGGAAAATAGAATTCATGTAGTATATATTTTTCCTGAAATACAGTAACTGTGTGTTTATGCATTCCATGCAAATTAGGCATATATATGTGTCTGTGTATCCATATATATTTTTGTAAATATAAATATATCAACAGGTAGATAAAAGCATAGATAGAGACATAGGAATGGATCTAGATAGTACAGAAGAGTAGTTCAGAGCATGGCTTCTGAGTCAGACTGCTTGGTTTTGAATCTCAACTTCCTAACAAGTTTCTTTATTTTTGGATTGATTTGATAACCCACCTGAAGTGCAGTCTAAAGGCAGAAATGAACAATACAATGCAACACAACACAACCAAACCAAGCCAAAGAAAAGGGGGGGAGGACAAAACAAACAAACAAACAAACAAAATGAAAGCTAATAGCCTGGATTCAGATCAGAGCCCCACTACTTACTAGAAATAAGATCTTGGATAACTTTTTCACTTCTTTGTTCCTCACTTTCTGAATCTGTGAAAAAAGAATAAAATTCCAGTCACCTCAACTAGCTGTGAGGAATAAATAAGAGAGTAACTTAGAATTTTACCTGGTACATTATAAGAATGTTAGAAATGTTAGCTATTATTGCCATCAATCTATTCAGAAACCAGGAGACAGAAAAAGCTACTGTTCATTGAGCTACTGTTCACATGTTTAGCAGATGCTTTGCAAAAAACATGGATTACAGCCTCCACCGGAAGTGCTTTTTCTCTACTTGAGTATGAATGAATATGCAAAGCCTTAAACTGAAGGTCTTTGGCAATGATAACTTTAAAATTCTAGTAGTGAATAGTGATACAACTACTTATAAAACAAAAACCAAAAGAAGATGTGATTGAATTCTAATCTCAGCTTAAAACACAAGAAATAGGTTTCATGAATGACTAAATAAGGTAGAGTTTCTGTAAAGTAGTGGAGCCAAATACTAATGGCAGAATGAAGGTTTATGCCCAACTCTTGTACCAGCCAGGCTGGCTTTGGAAATTACGGTTAGCTCAAGATCAGAGATAGTCTACTCTCTCAAATATGATAGCCTACGGAAGCAGTAATATGGGTTCCACTTGGTGAGTTATTGCCAGAAATGTTATCTGATAAAAATGTGATTATCTGACATGACTTAAGAACATCTGGTTTTGGCTAAGTGATCACCATGGAGCTCCAGTCAACCACCACTGATAAGAATTCATAGTAAATTCTAATACCTTTTATTTTTTTATTTTTATTTTTAAAATATTTTATTTATTTATTTGACAGAGAGAGACACAGCGAGAGAGGGAACACAAGCAGGGGGAGCAGGAGAGGGAGAAGCAGGCTTCTCGCTGAGCAGGGAGCCTGTTGTGGGGCTCGATCCCAGGACCCTGGGACCACGACCCGAGCCAAAGGCAGATGCTCAACCAACTGAGCCACCCAGGCGCCCCACTAATATCTCTTTTAATCATTTCCCCCCAAAGTGACCAATTCAAAATAAATTTAAAAAATTTTACATATCCACAAGCATAAAAATTTTAAGGACAGGATATAATTTTACAAAGAAATGGCATATCTAATAACATTAATTCAATAGTTATTTCCCCATCACTAAAATTTTTAATAACTATGTAAATGTTTAGTCCAACTAAAATCACTATTCTAAAATAATCAAATTTGGGAATAATTTTGATGTCAACCTTTTTATATTTTATCTCTTTCAGAAGTAAAGCAACACGAGCAAACTAACAGCACATCAGTGTATTCTCACTTAATTCTCTAATCTCTCAACACCCCATAAGTGGCAATCATGAAAATTTTGATATGGATATGCAAAATATTTTTGTACATTTCTGTGTGTAAAGATACAAGTGTATATATTTGTTTTCAACATATGTGGGATGAAATATACTTTCTTACATATAACTTTGCAACTTGCTATTTTCCTTTTTTTAAAAAAATCTCCCATCCTAAAACATACTTCTAGGCCTCTGCTCCTGGTAACAATATTTAATGATTTTATAATTTTCTTTTATATGAATAATTCACAATTTATTTAACCATTCCCTACTAAGTGGATATGGATGTTATTAGTAACATGTGGCCATTATAAACAATGTTGCAGTGAGCATTCATATATATATATATATATATATATATATATATATATATATATGCAAAATACTTTGACTATTTCTGTAGGAATCAACTTTTTAGATAAAATATCACTTTATTATTAATAATACTGTACATTAACACTCTTATATTTTTAAATATTCTAATATATGGACAATTTAAACTGCTTTAATTTTCAACATTTGGTGGTTTTGTTGAGAATCCCTGTTGAGAAATTAGTTTATTTCTTTAAGTCTACTGCTTGTATCTTTCTTTTGTCCATTATTCTAATTTTCTGTACTTCAGGAAATCTTTATTAATGTTTTGCCTTCTATATTTGTTGTGAATATTTCCCCCTCCCCAAATGTTTCTTGTCTATTAACCGTATTGATGATTTTTATTTTTTTTTTAAGATTTTATTTATTTATTTGACAGAGAGAGTGAGAGCACAAGCAGAGGAGCAGGAGAAGGAGAGGGAGAAGCAGGCTCCCTGCTAAGCAGGGAGCCCAATGTGGGGCTCGATCCCAGCACCCTGGGATCATGACCTGAGCCGAAGGCAGACACTTAACCATTTGAGCTACCCAGGCGCCCCATATTTATGATTTTTAAGGCAGAGAATATCTTCATCTTTGTGTAAGCAAATCTGCTGGCCTTTTTGTTGATAGCTTCTGACTTTCTTTTTGGCTTTCTTAACTAAAATCAGAGTGAGTGACAGGAACTCTGGATGAAAAACTCAACTCAGAGAACACTTTCACAAAGCAACTATAAATTAGTGAGTGGGATTATAATTCTTGTAACATTAGTATTCTATCAAAGGCATATTACACAGCTGGAAAAGATATGTGGACTGAGAGTGTGTTGTCATTGCTGATCAGACACTGCCATTTGACGATATGTCTATAGGAATCTCATAAGGGCTCTGCTTTACTATTTTAGAATAATAATTAGCATATGCTTTTTATATAAATTGTGTCCTTTCACATTTAAATTGATTCATCTTTTTTTTTTTTAAAGATTTTTATTTATTTATTTGACAGAGAGAGAGATAGCGAGAGCAGGAACACAAGCAGGGGGAGTGGGAGAGGGAGAAGCAGGCTCCCTGCCGAGCAGGGAGCCTGATATGGGACTCGATCCCAGGACCCTGGGATCATGACCTGAGCCGAAGGCAGACGCTTAACGACTGAGCCACCCAGGCGCCCAAAATTGATTCATCTTTTGATGTGCTAATGTTTGCCAGAACTACAATCAAACTACATTAAGAACGTATCTTAGGGGCGCCTGGGTGGCTCAGTTGGTTAAGCGACTGCCTTCGGCTCAGGTCATGATCCTGGAGTCCCGGGATCGAGTCCCGCATCGGGCTCCCTGCTCGGCGGGGAGTCTGCTTCTCCCTCTGACCCTCCCCCCTCTCATGCTCTCTCTATCTCATTCTCTCTCTCAAATAAATAAATAAAATCTTAAAAAAAAAAAAAAAGAATGTATCTTAGCATATTTTTTTACTTAGAGGTATCTATTTACAAAATATTAGAAAGTAATTTTCAGACCGATTTATTCATGCACCTTGTTAATTATTCATACATTGTGCCATTACTATGTCTGTCCTTTAGGAGGAAAACAAAAATGAATCTGATAATGCTAAATTAGTACAAGGTGCTCTCTTAGTCCAGTTGGGCTACTATAACAAAAATACAAAAGACTGGGTGGCTTATACATAGAAAATTCTCATAGTCTGAACGTTGGGAAATCCAAGATTAAGGTACCAGCAGATTCAGTGCCTGGTGAGAACCCACTTAGATGGCTGTCTTGCTGTGCCCTCACATGGCAGAAGGGGTAAGATAGTTTTCTGGGGTCTCTTTTATAAGGGTAATAATTCCATTCACGAAGACTCTAACCTCATGGCCTAATCATCTTCCAAAGGTCCCACCTCCAAATATCATCACAATGGGGATTAAGTTTCAATACATGAATTTGGGGGTGGTGGTGAGCACAAACATTCAGTCTATGGCAAGTGCTAGGAAATGTATTTATCCCTTCTTTAGTGTGTTGCTAACGTTTACTTGATCACAGGAAAAATATGTACTATATCCTTTAATAATTTGCAAATGGAGAAAACAAACTCAAATCCAGGTTATCTTATTCAAGTTCAGATATTTTTATTTATTTTGCTTTATTTTCCCACCATATAACAAAACAAGTGAAGTTAAATGTCCCTTCATAAATTACTAAAATAATTTGAACACTGATTCTGTAAAGGCAAAAATTATACTGGATAAAGTTAATCAGGCAAGGAAGACTTTAAAGACTATTGTGATAGGGGAGAGAGGTTGGAACTAAGTCTAAACTCAACTCCAATGAAGTCGAGGGTGGTATTATTCCTTAGGGCTGGAATGAGCTAGTGGAAATTTAGTGGAGAATGTTATAGGTCATCTGTGTTTCCTCAATGGGCTTATGCAAAAGAAAGATAAGGTTGTCATATCTTTATGACAGAAGGCAGTTTTACAACTTGGAGCAAGGCACCTGTGGAAGTTAGCTCCCTATTCTCTCACAGAAACTAAGATAAGAGTACTGATCACCTTTGATGATTACATTTCAAATAAATGGATCTTACTTCCTAGAGAAAACCATTTCTGGGTTGTAAAACTTGCAAAAAGCTTTTAAAAAGATTTACATCTCAACAGGGTAGAGAAAGAATTTACAGTTACAAGTTTTCTAAAGTAAATACTCTAAGAAAGGGGAGGTCAGGGGTCTATAGTCTGGAAGAAGCTTTGTCTAAAGTGTAGTGAGCCTGAGGGGAACATTAAAGCCATCTTGATCAATACAAATTGAAAATCTCAAACTAAAAGTAGATCTTGCAAATCATGCCACTTGTAACCTCAGCGTGAGATTCAAACCCCTCACTCTGAAGGATGTTTAAGTATCAGTTACATTCAGAGATATTCATGTTGAATTTCAGTAATTGGAAGAATGATTTTTTTTTTGATTGAGTGAACATATTTTGTTGC
The DNA here is from genome assembly GCF_011800145.1 of Mirounga leonina. Classification (NCBI taxonomy): domain Eukaryota; kingdom Metazoa; phylum Chordata; class Mammalia; order Carnivora; family Phocidae; genus Mirounga; species Mirounga leonina. The sequence goes on along the minus strand of NW_023270451.1, from coordinate 60,684,896 downwards.
AATTCATCTTTCACAGAGTGTGGAACTAAACAGTAAAAAACAATTTACCCTTCTAAATTAAATAATGTATTCTTCTAATTTGATAATTTAGATTAACAATTTATTCTAAATTATTTTTATTCTTTACTAAACATTAAAATTTATATACTTGATTTTTTTTCTTTATTTTATTTTATTTTTTTTTAATTTTTTATTTTATTCTTATGTTAATCCCCATACATTACATCATTAGTTTTAGATGAAGTGTTCCATGATTCATTGTTTGTGCACAACACCCAGTGCTCCACGCAGAACGTGCCCTCCTCAATACCCACCACCAGGCTAACCCATCCTCCCACCCCCCTCCCCTCTAGAACCCTCAGTTTGTTTTTCAGAGTCTATCGTCTCTCATGGTTTGTATTTACTTTGAAAAACCAGGTGGTTGTGGTATCGTACTTTTAATAATCTTAGCCTATTTTTCCCTCAAAATTGCTTTTCAACCCAGTAAATATATTTGTTTTAAGATATTTTATTGCCACAAATGTTAAAATCTAACTCTATTTTCTACTAGATTGTAAATTAGATCTGTGAGTTGTAATGATTATAATTTGTAATTGATTATGGATGATTTAATAAATAATAACTAGAAAAATATATTCAATAATAAATTTGGCATTTGCCGGCAAATGTCTAAGAGATGTGATATCAAAAATAATGTGTTAGAAATGACACGTCTCTAGGGCACTGCTGAACTATTGTTCTGTATACTGAAAGTTCACAACATTCACTGCAGCAATTACCATATTTACTGTGCCTTTAAATGTGTCTTCACTTATAAATCTTTGGGCAATTAGCTTTAACAACGCCAACATATTTTCACCTATTAAACACCTCCACATTTTTCTAAGCTATTATAAAATTCAAGCATCTTACAGTGAAAAAAATATATTACACATTAAAACTAGAAAGAAAGAACAGTAAGTGGATATATTCATATTCTGTAATGTAAAAAAGATAGAGGTAGTTAAAAGAGACAAAAACACTAACAGCTAATATTTGATAAGGAAGTCAAGAATACTCCCTGAAGAAAAGACAGTAATTGGGCCTGGGAAAATTGAACATTCACATGCAAAAGACTGAAACTGGATCCCTATCTTATGTCACTTAAAAAAATTAACTCAGGGGCACCTGGCCGGCTGCCAGTGGAGCGTGAGACTCTTGATCTCAGGTTGTGGGTTTGAGCCCCACATTAGGTGTAGAGATTGCTTAAAAATAAAATCTTTAAAATAAATAAAAATAAATCTTCTAAAAAAAATCTTAAAAAAAAAGAACTCAAAATAGATTAAAGATTTAAATATAAGAACTGAAACCAGAGAGGTCCTAGAAGAAACATAGGAAAAAAGCTTCTTGACGTGGGTCCTGGCAATGATTTTTTTGATATGACATCTAAAATACGAGCAACCAAATAAAAAATAAACAAGTGGAACTATCAAACTAAAAAGCTTCTGCACAGCAAAATGAATGACTAACAAGATGGAAAGGCAACCTACGGAATGGGAAAAAAGTATTTGCAAACCATATATCTGATAAGGGGTTAATATTTAAAAAAAAAAAAGCAAGCAAGAAAACAAATGATTTGGGGCGCCTGGGTGGCTCAGTCGTTAAGCGTCTGCCTTCGGCTCAGGTCATGATCCCAGGGTCCTGGGATCGAGCCCCGCATCGGGCTCCCTGCTCGGCGGGAAGCCTGCTTCTCCCTCTCCCACTCCCCCTGCTTGTGTTCCCTCTCTTGCTGTATCTCTGTCAAATAAATAAAATCTTTAAAAAAAAAAAAAAGAAAAAAGAAAAGAAAACAAATGATTTGGTCAAATATAGACCTGAGGAAAGATTTTTTTCCAAAGAGGATATTCCAGTGGCCAACTTGAGGAGGTGCCCCACATCACTAATTACTAGGGAATGCATATCAAAACCACAATGAGATATCACTTCACATCTGTCAGAATGGCTATCATCAAAAAGACAAGAAAGAACAAATGCTGGTAAGATGTAGATTCTGGTTATGCACAAGTTCCAAGATCACTTTCTGATACCTAAATATAACCCACAACCTAGAAGTTTTCTTACTGATCCTAATAGAACACAGCAAATATGAACATCACATTGCTAAACGTGTTTAAGTTGAAAGGCATATTTTTTAAAAAAAAAGATTTAATGGCTTTCAAAACTATGTTTACTAGATGAGGATGTTACTGTAAAATTTAAAATATCAACAAATTTAATGATGTACTGTATGGTGACTAATATAATAAAAAATAAAATAAAATATCAGAAAATTCAAAGTATCTTTGTTCGTGAACTTTTTAACAAGAGTATAAATTAAATTCTTAAATAGATGAAATTCTTAATCTTTTGACATAAATAATATTAATAGGTAATAAAGAAAATATTAACAGAAGCACCAACACTGTACAAACACTGTACTAACCATCTAGGATGTATCATATAGTAAATATGTGAAAATATGCATTGAATAAAACGACCTTATAAATAAGGTAATGTTGAGAGATGATAGAACAAAAGAATACCAGAGTACATATCATTGTTTTAAGGATCTTGGCCAATATTTGAGCCTGAACAACAATGTAAAAATGGCAGAATTCAACTGCAACACAGTATCATTTTCTTTAAATATTAAAATACACATTATAAATAAAATCCTTAAAAAATGGCTACTAGGCACACCAACATGATTGAAGAAACTGGAGAAACTGCCAAGAGTATTGGCAATCAAGATAATTGAGGCCAATAAACCCAGGGGAGCACAGGATAGGTAAACAGAGGCCAGAAAATTCTCAATATTACCCTCATATAAAGAATAAAAATCTGAGGTTGTGTCCTTATCTTACATTTATTAAGAATGGTGAGTTCCAGAAAGGGTTGCCTACATGGAAGGTGTGAAAAACTTAAGGTACGTTGTATTTTTGTTCCTGAATATTTCTCCCCTTCACTCAAAGAGTACATGCCTCTTCCCATTGTTATTTCTAGGGCTTCCCTGAGGACAGCAGATGTACTTCTTCCCCAATAGCAGGCACAGTCCCGTGTCTTGCTTGCATGAATAAAAAATGAGTGAATGCAAAGTGTGCCAATTCCAGTTTTATGGAGCATTGCATGAGTTTGTTAATTCTAATTCAAGTATAAATTTCAAAGTACATAATGAATAGAAGAAACATTCTGGAGCAGAAGGGTGATAACCATCCAGTGATGTGACAGGTGTTATAATGATTATTAAACAATGTGCCAGGTTCTATGGCAGGCACTGAGGACACAGAATGTGGTCATTTAATATCATTGCAGAAACCAAAAAAGAACTTGGGTTTTCCAAGAACGATTGCATACTGCCTCCCTCAAGCTTTTTCCTTTACCTGTCATGCTTTCAGGCTATAGAAATGTGGTTAAAGCAGAAAATAACTTGGTACTAAACAGTAACAAAGTAGGGAGAACAAGCAATATGGATATGGTGAGAACACTGTCAAAACATGTCAAAGAGCAAAGAAAAGATCTGGACAAAGTGAACCCAAGCAGGAAAAAAGTGACAAGGAATGGTAACGGTAGCAAGGCATACTAATACATGCCCAATGTATACTAGTTTATATATGCTGAAACAGAAGAAAAATTTCCCATAAATGATAAAACTATAAATAGTGTAACAATATTTTTTTAATTGAGAGAGAGAGAAAGTGTGTGAGCAGGGGGAGGAATATAGGGAGAGGGAGAATCCTCAAGCAGACTCTCCTGAGCGTGGAGCCTGTCGCAGGGCTCCATCTCAGGACCCTGAGATCATGACCTGAGCTGAAACTAGGAGTTGGAGGCTTAACTGACTGAGCCACCCAGGTGCCCCTGTAATAATAATTTTAATAAAACAATACCTCTGAGATAGAACGTAAAGGGGGAAAAAAAAGATGGGATGAAAATGTAACTTGCAGATTAAAAAAAAACCCAAGGACAAAAATAACACTTGAAAAAATAAAATTCAAAATAGCAAGAGACAGAATGGACGAGGTAAAACTAGCATAATCACACAGGCTCTTTTTGATCCTTTATATTATAAAGAACATGACAGAAATTCAAGTTTGAGGAAAAAATATTTTAGTCACCAAATAGGGGATAAACTTGCATAAAGGGGAACAGTTCAGCACAGCCTCAAACTTCTAATACTGTTAAGTGCTTGAGAACACTGGAATGATGTCTGAAAAACTTAGGATGATGGAAAGTGTTAAGAATACTGCACTCTTTAAAGAATGAAAAATATGCAAACTTTAGGTCTGCATGTTATCAGGTATTTTTCAAAATATGTTGACACTGTTTGTGTCTAGTTAGTAGACTGTGGTATTAGAAACACCAGGCACTTTCCAGGTTGAAATAGTTCTAACTGTGCATGGCTGATACTTAAATAACACTACTTTAACAAGTTAATGAAAGCATGATTGTAAAGTATCAATTGGTTAACAAGGTAATGTTCTTGCAAAAGGCTCTTTTGTCTTAGGTAGGTAGTTCTCAGTTCATAAAATCATGTGGTCTGTTTGTGGTAAGTCACAACAATTTTTATTCATAGAAAAAAATTAATTCAAGCTTCATAAGTCTTGAACTGTGGGATGATGTACAAAAAATACAGAAAATACATATATGCAAGATCAGGGAGAGGACTACTGACAGAAATCAAGCCAAGAAACCGACTATTATGTTAAGGTTTTTCTCTTTTTTCTTCTTTTCTCTTCCTCTCTTGAACATGAACACACAAAATTTACGACTTCAATGGTCTCTCTTTCTCTGTCACATACACACACACCCATCCAACCACCTATTTCAAGCTTTAACATTTTTTTGTAGAGGGGCCTCTGGTTGTCTCAGTTAAGCGGCTAACTTGGGCTCAGGTCTGGATCTCAGGGTCCTGGGTTCGAGCCCCACATTGGGCTCCACACTCAGGGGTAGACTGCTTGCTTGTCCCTCTCCTTCACTCTTTCCTTATGACCCTCCCCCCTTCTCTTGTGCTTGCTCTATCTCTCAAATGGATAGATAAAATCTTTAACATTTTCTTGTAGTTCAGAAATAGAATTATTGGATCTTGTAGATTAAAACAGTATTTGAGAACCTCCAATATAACATCTACCACTCCACTAAACTATCTACAAATACATACAAAATGAGGAAAACCCACAAATGTAAATATCAGAATAAACAGAAGTATACAATGTCTGAATCTTGCAATACAAGCCCATATCCAAACCCTAGCAATTTTGTGGTGAAGAATTTACCAAGCTTCCCTTCATTACAAAGTATGTTTCTTTTTTTGCTTCCCTCTCCCTCCTCAACCTGCTGCTCTTCCTCTCTCCTTTTCTCTTTCTCTCCTTCTCATTAAACAGCAGCTGCCTGGAAAATGACAGAGGATGCTTTAAATTTTTCTTATGGCCTATCCACTGCATCAAAGAATCAGTCTTTGATGACATGAAAATTGAGCAACCAAATATATTTTGGCTGTTTGCAGATTCTTTTTCTTCTAGACAAAGTATTGACCTTTCAGTTACCTACCATTTTTCACATGTATTCAAAGGTAGCGATTATCAGGAGAGAGAAAAAAATCACGGAGGATAAAAGAAGAGAGAGTGAGTGTATGTGTGTGTGTGTTGGGTGGGGGATGGTGGTGCTAATGATGGCATTTTAAATTCTCAACTGTACAGTCCCCACAAATAAAACACTAGAAAAGAGTAGTCAACAGAAAAAATCATTGGCGCTTGTTTTGAAAAATCTTTCTCATGTCAAGAGGTACAGATGTTTAAATAGTAGGGTCACAAGAGGATGCCGCTTCATTTGAGGAGAAATGTACAAGGTGAGATTTTGAGGGAAATTATGGATCGTACTTGGAGCTCTGGATGATAAATCGTCTTTTATATGTAAACCAAAAAGGGAAATGTACAAGTGGACAGAAAGTAAAGTGCAAGAATTATTATATAGTATTAATAATTATTATAATAACTATTATAATAACAGCAACACTAAAGTTACTCAATATTCCTCAATTCCAAGCATTGTTTTAAGTACTTTGCACATATTATATTATTTAGTTCTCAGAATAACCAAGTAGCACTAACTATTACTAACCTCATTTTACAGATCAGGAAACAAGACAGTGTTCAATCAATTCACCAGGGTCACACCACTGGTAAACAGTATTTGAGGTGCTGACATCGTGTAGAGGGCTTAGGTTTGCTGCAGAGACCTTGAACTGCAGGCCAGTCCTAGATTATTGATAGAAGGTGTGATTTTAACAACAAAAAAACACCCACTATATAAAAATTAAAAACAATTTTTATGAGGACTAATACTACGTAGTCATGTATTGTTTGGATATGAACTATATTCCAACCTTGAATACTGCAGAAATTTGTTTCATGCTTTCACTTCTTTAAGGTTCTATATTTCTTTTCTTAATATTTTATTTTAAATGTTCTAAAAATTGTCTAATTCTTTGCAATCCTAGGTCTTAATTTATTTCATCTTTAAATACAGAACTGTTAATGAGCTTTTTTTCCCCTGAGAGTTATCTAACCTGAAACCCAAGAATGCCATAACCTTTCTGAAAGTGTTTCTAATCGATTAGCAATTACAAGTCATTCAATTAAATGAGCTCATTTTTAAATTTTTACGAAGTTGTTACTGTAATAATTATTTTCTGAGCACTGTACTTCAAGAATCTAAACATAATTCTATTTGCCTTTGTGAAAATTAAAGCAATGCCTCTCTTTCAATGCTTACTCCTTCCCTCAATAAGCAACCCTTGTGGTAACTTTGCAACATTCAGACCCTGTCACAATATTTTCAGATAAAGACAATTGTTACATGGTTTTATTAATTTATATAAAAATAGACTGTGGAGGATCACATGGCTGCTATTTTTTTTCCAGTATTGAAAGACTGTCTGTAACGATAACTCTTGCCACAGAGCAGTTGAGGTGCTAATTAGTATACTTGTTTCCTATATAGATGTTAAGGACTGAAGGAAGAAAGAAAAACATGCTTGAATAAAATAATAATAATAATAATAATAGGAAGGAAGAGAAAATGGTTAGAAAATTTTTAAAATGATAATATTTCCAAACTGAAAATGTACAGTTAATAATTTAACTTACATGCTTTCTCTGAGAGGGGGTGATTTCTTTTTTTTTTTTTTTAGATTTTATTTATTTGACAAAGAGAGATACAGCGAGAGAGGGAACACAAGCAGGGGGAGTGGGAGACGGAGAAGCAGGCTTCCCGCCGAGCAGGGAGCCCGATGTGGGACTCGATCCCGGGACTCCAGGATCATGACCTGAGCCGAAGACAGACGCTTAACGACTGAGCCACCCAGGCGCCCCGAGAGGGGGTGATTTCTAATAAAGGAGAAGAAATTAAGCACATTGGAGAGTTAGAACAGAGCTTGGAGCACTTACGTTATGTATAATATTTTCTACATGTATCCATATCTCTATACAAGATAATCACATGGACCACAAATACACTCAGCAATGCATGCTAATACATAGAGAGAGGCTCAGTATGAAGAGAATTCAGAAGACACCATATGAAATAAGAGAAGCAAGTTATAGAACTGGATAATATGCTTACCCCAGACCAAAGAGAAGTTGTATAATAGGTGTAGGCATTTCCAGGGGATATAAGAGGAATTGGTGATTTGGGTGACTGAAACAAGGTCAATTTCTTCCATTTGTTGAACCAGGTAGACAAGGGATAGTGATTAATGAATTAACTTTTGCAGACACAGTCAGCTGAGAAATGGTATTGATGGGACAAGGGATGGGAGGTGATTAACTCAGTTTCCTCAGCTTCCTATTTTTTTAGGGGATTAGGACAGAGAAGTTATCATTTAAGAAAGGGCATTGATATCTGGGGAAAAAAAAGTTTCCTAACCTTTTAACTCTTTCAGAAGAAATTAATTTCCTAGCACCTTTTGTACAATGAGAAATAATTCAGTGAACTGTATATTATTAGGAAAACTTATTCAGTACATTGAGTGTGTTTGATGATGTAAGATTGGACGATAGCAAAAAGATGCAATATTTCCTTCTCTGAATATTTTCCTAAACTATGAATGCCAAAATACTTCATTGAAACATTCTCAATACTTTAGCTGACTCCAAACGTGAAGACCACTCTTGTAAAAAGGGAAATATTCATGATTAAATATTGGAATAAAGCCATATTGCATCTTCAAAACAAGAAAGGAAAATCTTTATGGGATAGAAAAGATCTCCAAACAAAAATGCTCAAAAAGAAGGAAAATTATATATAAAATTTTACATAATACATATATATACATATATATGTATATATATGTATATATATATATACACACACACATAGATACATATATACACATACACATTATAGATAACTTTCAAGGATTCAATTGCTTACACTGGAGTAACAGTCTTCATTCATTAGGAAAATAAATGTATTTTGATTTATCTGAGAGTACATAAACTCTCAGAGGATGAATATATTCCAGAAAGAAAATTAAAAAGCACCAGAGAAGAAAGCAATGAGCTACAGGAACAGGTGAGCAAGTAAATCAGTTAAGTATATTGCTAATCCATATAACTATATTTTTATTTTTTATATTTATTTTTATTTTTTAAAGATTTTATTTATTTATTTGAGAGAGAGAGAATGAGAGAGAGCACATGAGAGGGGGGAGGGTCAGAGGGAGAAGCAGACTCCCTGCCGAGCAGGGAGCCCGATGCGGGACTCGATCCAGGGACTCCAGGATCATGACCTGAGCCGAAGGCAGTCGCTTAACCAACTGAGCCACCCAGGCGCCCCATATAACTATATTTTTAAAACACAGCAGTTAGAATAACCCAATCTGATGTATTTAAAAGCTAGCTGGAATTAAAATTTTGGATATTAATAATATAGAAATTAGCAAAGAGAAACTTGAGAAGAAAATTAAAGCAAGCTTTTAATTTACTGAAATATGCACATACATATATATATGCACATATATGTATTTTTTGTTAAAATTTAAGGGGGGGACCCTGAAAGTATATGTAGAGGTATATTTCATCCAAACCAATAGAGTAAGAAAAATGAAAGTCAAATCCAATCAGTGTTAGAGAAAGCAAGAAATGTGAATGAAGCAAGCACACACACACACAAATGTTAACTAGAAAACACAAAATGGTATCTGTCAAGTAATCCCAAATAAATCAGCAACATAATAATTATAAATAGATTAAACATTCCTTTAAAAAGCAGAGACTCCTTTTGGATTAAGAAAAAAATGAAACCTATAAAGTAACTCCAAATAAGTCAGTAATCATGAAAAAATGAACTTATTATAGATCTCATAATAAGCACAGGTTCTTTTTGATTAAAAAAAGACACAACTCTCTGAGGAACAGATATATCAACTGTTTTAAAACGAATATGTATACATTGACTAGAAAGACAGAAATTAGAGAAAATAAATATAATCGACTTCTTCAAAGGGGTTTTCCTGCAAAGAAGAGGAAAGAAGGAACACAGTAGTTGGTATGAAAAATGAGGATAAGAACAGTACTTTTTTTAAGAAGGAAAAACAGTAGGACTGTGTGTTTGTTCATGGAAATGATCCAAAAAAAGTGAAAAAACACTGAGGATAGAGGAAAAAATGTGGATAATTGCTGGAGCAATGTTTTATAAAGGCAACAGTGCCCGCTTATAGTTTACAAATCAACAAATAATGTTTTAATATAATATCTGAATCATGACAATTACCCATATAAGAGGAAATCATAACAAAATATCCTTAATGATATATATGGACAGAATAAGAACACAGTTAAGGTACAACTGTTCTAATTCATGATGGCACATCAACAAATACTCTTAAAAACTAATAAATTAGAAAATAGGCTCAAGGTAAATAAAACACTATCTATGATCAGTATGCACACATATATACATATATATACATATATATGTATACATGATAGATACAAACATTAGAGGAGCTAAAAACAAAAACTTAAAAAAAATTTTTTTAAAGATTTTTATTTATTTGAGAGAGCATGAGAGGGAGAGAGAGCACGAGCAGGGGGGAGGGGTAGAGGGAGAAGCAGACTTTACGCTGAGCAGGGAGCCTAATATGGGACTCGATCCCAGGATCCTGGGATCATAACTTGAGCCAAAGGCTGACACTTAACCTACTGAGCCACCCAGGAGCTCCAAAAACAAAAACTTTTAGCACTGGTTGCCTTTATAAGTGAGAAAGATGAAGGGTGCTTTTATTTTGAATTCCATATTCTGGGCCACTTGAAAATGATTACCACTGGTATGCATCATCACTATATTAGAACAAAAAATATATTTTTAAATATTTTATTTGAGAGAGAGAGAGAGAAGAGTGAGTGAGTACAAGGAGGGGATAGGGGTAGAGGGAGAAGCAGGTTGCCTGCCGAGCAGAGAGCCCAATATAGGACTCGATCCCAGGACCCTGGGATCATGACCTGAGCCGAAGGCCGATGCTTAACTGACTGAGCCACCCAAGCACCCAAAAAATGTTATTTTTTTATGTTAATGAATTATAATACATTTTATCAATGGGACAGAAAGATGAAATTACAAAGAATAAGATAAATCTATATATGTTGACAAAGAAATATGTTCCAATATATTATCATGTGAAAAAATTCTAGTTGCAGAAAAAATACATATTAAATTCTAAATACATATTTTATTTGGATATAGAATTAAACTGGGGAGATCTACTTTCAAGTTGGAATTTTTAAAAACAGTGAGCATGAATTACTCAATTATACTCTTAACTAATAAGGTTTAGGAACTAATACAAATTCTAGAAGTCAGGGGTTTCTGAGAAATATTTGAACTATAGTGTAATGATATATGCCGTTTGGAGAATAAAACACTTTCTTCCTTTGAAGGAATAAGGAATAAGGTCATGGAGTCTCCATTAACTTATGTCAATTTGATCACTTTTAGTGACATCAATTACTGACTACTGAGAAATGAGAACCTATCTTTCATTCAGAATTTCTAAAGAGACAAGAACAGTAGGTCAGACCTATCCTCTGCTTTGACTCCCTGTGCAATATTTGTTATAACCTTGAATCCCTATATGTAAATTATGATAATTTCAATCCTTTCATAGGGCCATTGGAATTTTAAATTCCATTAGTTTGTAAATTAAATACAAATTAAAAATTTTTGTTATAAAAGGTAAATGTTTTAGACGTTCCAAACTGCAATTATATTAATCACTGCAATGTTATAAAGTTGTCCATCAGTGTTTGGAAACTAAGTCTAGCTATATATTTCAGAGTTTAAGTCCATAGACTCAGAAGCCAGAGAGACCTAAAATTAAATCTCTCCTGGTTCTAATATTTAGCAGTTGTGTGATTTGTTAAACAGAAAAACACCACTAACGCATCTGTGTGTTTTAGTTTCCTCATCCATAAACAAGACTTTTTAAAAAGCACTTAATCTATAAGGCTATATTAAAAATTAGTGCTGGTAAAAGTACTACAAAAAGTAAAATGCTATAGGAAGTGTTTGTTAAATCAATTAAAATATAAATTAATAGGAAAAGAGTTAAAGTCTGGCAATGTAATATGTTATATCAGACATGGCCCAAATTTTTCTCTAGTCCATTTCTAGTGATACATTTCAAAGTTTTGAGGAATTAATTTTTTGAAAGTAGATATTAATTGAATGGAAACACAGTGTGTATATATTTTTATGTATTTATTTCCATGTGTATTTTCAAAATTAAACAGCCACGGTATCATCTCATGTTAAAACAATACTGATGAACTCATGCTGCAGGACATTTCTGTCAAACGAGAAAAGAAATCTAGTCTATTAAAAATATCAAAGGCAGGGGTGCCTGGGTGGCTCAGTCATTAAGCGTCTGCCTTCGGCTCAGGCCAGGGTCCTGGGATCGAGCCCCATCAGGCTCCCTGCTCTGCGGGAAGCCTGCTTCTCCCTCTCCCGCTCCCCCTGCTTGTGTTCCTTCTCTCGCTGTGTGTCTCTCTCTCTGTCAAATAAATAAATAAAATCTTTAAAAAAAAATCAAAGGGATCTACTGAATAAACCAAAGCATCACGTTAACTGGTTAAGAGTTGGCTTGAAAATATGGTTCCAAACGTAGATAATCACAAGGATTATATGAGAAGTTTTAAAAACAGATATTTAGACTCTATCACTGATATATAATCCAGAATATCTAGATTTCTAGGGCCAGGACAACAGAATCCTTCTTTAAAAGAGCAAAATAAAACAAAATCTTCTTCAGATATTGTAATATCAGCACATGTGGGAACCTCCGGTTAAAAAAAAAATTCTTAAAAGAACTCTTTCAAATATTTACTTCTTTCATTGTTTTATTTAGGACGGTGAATTTATGTATTTGCTGACCACCAAGTATTAGTTTAGAGTCAAGAAACTTAAATTATGCTTTCCTTGTCTCATCTATGTTGCCCATTCCACTCTTCATGATCCAAGCACTACCAAGTTCAAATCTGTATACAGTAACCATCAGCTCTCCATGTGCTCAATTTGTATGGTATGGGCAATATGACTCACATGGAAACGAGGGGTTCCCGACGATAAAGAAAACACTTTTCATTGCCGTCAGAAACTAAAAGTATAGCTGCTACTTAAACAGAATCTTGCTTTCAAAAATCAACATCAGATGATGAGGTCATTACCCAGTGATTCATTGCACTTGAATATAGCAACTAAGCTATAGATTTAATTTTTTATTAAGGAGGTGGGTAGGGGAGATTGCCATTCTAGTTCAGAACAGGCAAGCTGACAAAGCTCAAATGTATTTGGTGATCATGCAGTGAAAAGCGGAAAAGAATATATACTTTTATATGACTTGGCAAATCATGATTTCATAGTGCTATGCTATTTATTTTCTAGATAAAAAAGAGGCAGCTACATCATTAATAACAATAGGGTATGTGGCTATGAAGAGGTGATTTGTTTAAGAAATATTAGGTATAATATCTCAGTAGGTAGATTACATAAATCCACTTGCTTTTTGCACTAATCTGGTATAAGTTGCTAGTAACGGGATTCAAGAAAATTGTAAGCAAATGGTTTATCGGGAGGCATTCACACTGAAATGTTGACAAACATTTCAAAAAGACTGCCAGGGGTTCCATTTCATGGTCAAATCAGCTATAATTGTCTATCTTTCATTAACCTGTAATAAAGAGATGCATTTTAATAGGGTGTAATTGGTTTTAGATTTCCAAGTCTTTCATCTCTTTTCCATAAAGGTTCTGGAAATATCCTAGAAATGTACAGATAGTTCCTTCTTTCCTTTGGTCTTCATTCAGAGTGATATTTAACATTAACTCTACTGCTATGGGTTTCTATGGGAAAAATATTTTTGCAAAAATGAGGAAATATACAGAAGGACTTGGAGTCTTAGACATTTTCATCTTCTGCCCTAACATGTTTGTCAAGCAAAATGAACTGTTGTTTCTACTTGCATGATATTTTACCAGTACTTCCTTCTATGGCTCACTCAGGTTGTCCAAATGCTATTTTTGTTCGGTTCTGTGATTTCCTTACTTCACCTTTAACTTTTCTGTTCAGAAAATATATATTTTAAGTCAAAGTGCTATTCCTTTTTTCTTTTCCAAAATCACCAAGTTAATGCAACAAGAAAATCAAAGAGATTCAAACTAGTTTCCTGACATGTATCAAAACAGTGATGTGATTAGGTTGTTCACACTTCACATGTCTCTCTGTTTCTGCCTCTTTCTCTCTATATATGGAATCACAAAGGCAAAATTTATACGGATACTTTATATTCTCAGAGTCCAATTCACTTGTTTTGGTACATGGATTTGGTACTGCCTTTCTCACAGGGCAGCAGGGAAAATAGTGCTATTCTAAATCTTCCAGTAAGCACCCTGCTGGGTTAATCAACCTTGTTCCAACTAAATAAAAGTCTGCTAAGTCTCAACTGGGAAGATGGGGATCTGGTGCCAATAGGCTCTCAAAGATTACTTTTTTTTTTTTTTTTTTAAGTAATCTCTACACACAACATGGGGCTTGAACTCATGACCTTGAGACCAAGAGTCACATGCTCCACTGACTGAGCCAGCCAGGCACCCCTCAAAAATCACTCTTATAAAATTTTACTTTTATTAACAAACATTCAGTTTCCTAAAGACTTAAATAGCAAAATTTTAGAAGATAATAAGGAGACATTATGACTGCCACATGTCTTCTTTAGCAGAACAATGTATCTGTTCCAATATTGATGGACTGTGGATGGTAGACACATTTATTTCTTACAAAATCAGGAAATAGTGATTCTTTAATTCATAAGAGAACAAACTTGACATGATCCTATGCCTGTTGTCATGAGTAAAGAAGCTATTCAGACAAACCCTAGGCAATACTCTTCTTTGAAAGCCCCTGTTATTTGAGCACCAGATAGAAATTATAGTTCATTAAATCTCTATTTTTCACATGCTATTTGGAGGAAATACTTTGCAAAATGTTTTTATCCTGAGTTAACTAGTAGCTTCAGTAAATAAAATGGCCAATAATTTATCCAAGATTTTAATAATATAAAATGATTTTATAATTACATATTTTAATTGTGATCATACATGTTAGTAATGTAATAATATGTTTTGCTAAATTTTCTCCTACCTACATTCTTCTCTATCCACCTTCCTTCCTTCCTTTTCTTTCTTTTCTTTTTTCTATTTTTGGGTCTTTGATGATTTGCCAAAAGTGGATTAGTCAGTATGCAATAACTGTATAATTGTTTGCAATGGTATTGTTAGCTGTTCATGCTTTTTTAAATTCATGTGATTATTAAGTCTCTCTGGCAAGTGCATTCTATGTTACACACATAAGAAGAAAAACCACATTGTAGAACACTGTAAATTATACCAGCTGAGCTTTAAATGCTATACAAATGTAGCCTATGAGGAGGTTGAACTCCCACCTGCTGTATGAGCACAATACTAGATAGGAAAACTATTCTGGAATTCTAAAGATGAACAAATATGGAAAGAATATAGAACACCAGCTAAAAAAGAACTGAAGGAAGCACATCTCCCTTTCCCCCAAAATAGTTTAAATTCAATTATTCAGTGACATCTATTAATAAATATTTTGATACTTAAGAACAATAAAAATTCAATTAATCATATTTATATAACTAAATATATTTTCTTATAAAAATGGCTACTTTCCTGAAAACTGTATCAATTTAAATCTAGTATTTCTTGATATTTACTATGATTTAAAATATCCTACAGATATAATTTAGCCCACAATATAAATGAGAGCCATATTCCAAAGTAAAACATACCTATGTAAAAAAGTAAAACATGCTAAGAATAGATAATAAACCAAATGTGATGAAAACTTAACGCTTTATAATCAATAACATCGGTACTTACCAGTCAGGGTTTGAAAACAGACATTTCATCTCACTCACTCAACAAAGGAAACATAAAAGTATTTTTTGAAAAGGGATAAGGTATCTCGAATATGGAAAGAAAAGGTGGTAATGGAATAACATGTATATTTTGGTACTATATGGATAGAAGCAAACTGTGAAAATTAGGTAGCAGATAGGTAGTCTCTTCATCTTGGCCCAAATCCCTAGAAATAAGTAAAAGATGTAAAAAAGGAGATATATCCATATAAAAAGATACATGGAGTTGAATGAAAGAGGAAATCACAACTCCGAACGAGCAGGAACACTAATGCAAAAGATAAGGGACATGATTTTCTAGTTACCGGAGTCAACATTTGAATCAACATTTGGAGTGTTGCTGTAGAATCCACCAAGCAAATCAACATTTTGCTAATAATGTCCAGTAGGGTAGCAGAGATATTGATCCCCAAACAGGATCAGTGAGTGTGAGAACTCAGGAAAGAGGCAGAGCTGGCTGAGCAGCTGATGAATCCAGGAGTGTGCAAAAGCCCTCTAAGTCAGAGAACGGTTATTGCCACAGAGGACCCCCAATAGGAGCTAAATAGCAAAACAGGAAAGACTAAAGAAAAAATTAGTAAGCCCATGAACTCGTTCACGTCATAGTGTGCATTATGTGACTGTTGTTTTGAAACCATTACTCATACCTGTTTCTTGTGATGACATCTCCATTTCCTTTTGAAAATCTACCTCTCCTGGCTCAGTTCCTGAGTCTCATGAGGTCTGGAGCTGCTGCTGCCCTCTAGAGACCACAAGGAGAAATATTTTCTGGGAAGAAAGGCAACAGTCTGAAAAGCTTATCCTAAGAGACATGAAGAACCAAGTTCTGCGACTTTGAAAGTGCATCAGGTCCATCTGTAGTCAGCAATACTCTTGACTTTCCATTTAGATGAGCTTATAAATTCCCTGTTAGATTGAAGCAGTTTAAGTGACTACTTGCCATTTGCAACAGACAGACTCTAATATGTGATATAAAAGTCAATAGATGAAAGAAAAGTTCAAGAGATATGGGGCATTGATATGGAGGTACCTGATTTCCATTTTTTTTCTAATAGGAACTCCTGGAAAATATGTATTTTTATGTGAGAATAGAGAAAATCAAAATTGGCAAAATATAGGAAGAAACAAAAATCAGGGTCAACTAAGCTCTCAGCAGGATGAATAAATGAAGATATGGCATCTAGATGTTTCATGATAATATTTTAAACTGGCTAGAATTTAAAAATTCCAAATTTCCAAACATGGAAATTTGCTTGCTCTGCCTAACTCCATTTTTCAAACCTATCATTCTGTCTGAGGATAATGGCTGTTGGGCTTCTAAGCCCAATGCAGTATCTGTCCCAAGCCTCTTCCAAAATTCTTTAACATTTTTGTTTAATGTCCTTGGTTTCTTTTCTTTTTTTTTAATAGGCATTTTTTTTATGTTATGTTAATCACCATACATTACATCATCAGTTTTTGATGTAGTGTTCCATGATTCATTGTTTGCGTATAACACCCAGTGTTCCATTCAGTATATGGCCTCTTTAATACCCATCACCAGGCTAACCCATCCCACCCCCCTCCCCTCTAGAACCCTGTTTGTTTTTCAGAGTCCATAGTCTCTCATGGTTCCTCTCCCCCTCCGATTCCCCCCCTTCATTTCTCCCTTCCTACTATCTTCTTCTTCTTCTTTTAACATATAATGTATTATTTGTTTCAAAGGTGCAGGTCTGTGATTCATCAGTCTTACACAATTCACAGCACTCACCATAGCACATACCCTCCCCAATGTCTATCACCCAGCCACCCCATCTGTCCCACCCCCCACCACTCCAGCAACCCTCAGTTTGTTTCCTGAGATTAAGAATTCCTCATATCAATGAGGTCATATGATACATATCTTTCTCTGATTGACTTATTTCACTCAGCGTTTCTATGCTGTTTGAGAATCTTCTCTTTGTGTGCATCCCCTTGCCTCACATATTGGTGAAATCGGGATTCAAGCTCTACCTCATCCCAGTTTAATCCACGTATTTAGATGAACAAAGTCTACATATTCAGTTTCCATCTGCCACAGTTTGGTTTAGGCACTCACTGCTTTGGGTAACCCCTGTGTTCCATTCAGATTCCTCCACCCTGGCCATCAGAGCTGTATTGTGGTCAGTGCATTCTCTAGATGTGGGCAATTTAGTTTGCTAAGAGATTCAACTTGTTTTCTGATTTAAACATTTTGAGATACTGGAGCATATAACAACTGGCTTCTGAATATCAGAGTAATGAAAAGTTATTACAGCTTCCTAGTTTATAGGCAACATGTACATTAAATGTGCTTATGAGCATTTTAAGAAATTCTAAAGTTATATTCTGCAAGAAAACTCTAGGAATTCAGCCAAATATTCCATGACTTGGTGCTTTATGGTGCACACTTTTACTACCCCATTCTACATGACATTGATTTGCCTTTGAACCCAACTGAAGTCCATTACTCCATAACTCAAGTTAATGGGTATATGTATAGGAAATTTCCTTACCACAGCAGTATGTCTCTCAATATTTTTTATTTATTAAACTTACTGAATGCTCAAAATCTAGCAATGTTTAGGCACTTCAAAGTATAATAAAGGATGATACTGAAATGTGCATATCACTGCAAAGCTACTATGAAATAGAGTATCAGAGTAGTTTTCCATATAATATCGACCACAGATTTTTTTTATCTTGCTTATCTGGATTGCACAATTTTAATTACCTCATAAATTATTTTGTTCAAATAATTTAAAAAATTTTAAAATACAATGATGATAGGTAACTGTTTAGGGTTCATATTCATATATATTCAGTTGTAATTTTGGTTACTTCATGATGCAACTACTTTTCAATGAACCACCCAAAAGCAATATATTTAACAAAGAGAGATTTAATCCTACATAGCTGAGTAATGCTAATAATTGAGAGCTTTAAAATGGCTCCTCTAATATCCATTTTTGAATGTCGAGCCACTAATCAAAGCGGTGATTCTGAGAATGAACTGAATTGCATAAGACTATCACAGCTGATATCCCAAGGGAACAGCAAATAGTTCACTACAGCCCAACTATTCAACTTCCAGATAATGTGCCAGAGGTCCAAATGCTCTGCAAGAAATCTCAAATGCATTTTCTTCTATACCGCACACAACATTATATTTTAGCTAACAGAAGAAGTTGGAGGAGGAGGAGAAAGAGAAGATACATTTTTTATAGATGAACACACTTATGTAATCATCCCTCATGTTAATAAACAGAACATTCCCGGGGTACCTGGCTGGCTCTGTTGGTAGAGCGTGCAACTCCTGATCTCAGGGTTATAAGTTCAAGCCCCACGTTGGATGTAGAGATTACTTAACAATAAAATCTTTAAAAAATAAATAAACAAACAAAACATTCCTATCACTCGAAAAAACCCTGAATGCCTCCTTCCCTCACTACCACCCCCAAGGATAACCACTATCTTACATACAACCACATCTTACAGCACTGAATAGTTTTACCTGGTTTTGCCCTTCATATAAATGGAATCATAACATACTATCTTGTGCCTGGCTTCTTTCACTCAACATTATGTTTAGGAGATTCAACTCTATTGCCACACGTGGATTTTTCATTCTATTTGCTATATATCATTCCATTACGTGAGTTTCCTAGAATTTAATTTCCATTGTACTATTGATAGCCTCTTTGATTTTTACAGGTGATGTTGCTACAAAGATTCTTCTATTCTACCAAATTATTCTATTTTTATTTTGGCATTTTGTTTAAGTATATACCCACAATGGAATTTTTAGGCTATAGAGGTGTATGTTCAATGCTACCTGATACTGACCAACAGTTATACAAACTATTTACATTCCTACCAGCAATATATGGAAATTTGGGTTCTCCATCATTGGCCACATTTGGATTTTACTAATTTAACCACCTGGGTGGGTATGTAGTGGTATCACCATAAAGTTTAAACTTTCATTTCTTTGATAACTATATGAACTGGACATCTTTTCACATTATTTGGCCTCTTGAATATCTTTTTGTGTGAAAAGATTTTCAAGGATCATATCCTTTGCACATTATTTCTAGTGGGCATAACTTCTATGACTTATTGATTTGAGGAAGTTTAAGATATAAAATTATAAATTATAAATTGAGGAAGTTTAAGATATATTATAAATGATATAAATGATATAAATTGTATGTTAGATACATTATTAAAATACCTTTCCCACACTGTTGCTTGGATGTCATTCTCAATGCTATTATTTGATGAACTTAAGTTCTTAATATTAATTTGTTTCAACACGCTTTTTGTATATTAATTGTTCTTAATATTAATTTGTTTCAACATTTTTTTGGTTAGCACTGTGTTTTTATTAAGAAATCCATTGCTATTTGAGGTCATAAAGCATATTCATTGTTTTTTCTGTAAATATTTTGTTTATATTTAATATTTAGATATTAAATCGACCCTGGCAAGCCATCTGGCCCTGGACATTTGTTTGTTGGGAGATTTTTGATTACTGATTCAATTTATTTGCTGGTTATTGGTGTCTTCAAATTTTCTCTTTCTTCCTGTTTCAGTTCTGGTAATTTGTATGTTTCTAGGAATTTGTCCATTTCTTCCAGATTGCCCAGTTTGTTGGCATATAATTTTTCATAATATCCTCTTATAATTGTTTATATTTCTTTGGTGTTGGTTGTGATCTCTCCTCTCTCATTCATGATTTTATTTATTTGGGGCCCTTTTCTTCTCTTTTTGATAAGCCTGGTTAGGGATTTATCAATTTTATTAATTCTTTCAAAGAATCAGCTCCTAGTTTCATTGGTCTGTTCTAGTTTTTTGTTGTTCTTGTTTGTTTATTTCTATATCCTTTATTTCTGCTCTAAGCTTTATTATTTCCCTTCTTCTGCTGGCTTTAGGCTTCATTTGTTGTTCTTTTTAAGGTGCTCCCTTAGGTGTAAAATTAGGTTGTATATTTGAGATTTTTCTTACTTCTCAAAGTAGGCCTGTACCGCAAGAAAAGGTCCTCTTAGAACCACCTTTACTGCATCCCAGAGGTTTTGGACTATTGCATTTTCATTTTCATTTGTTTCTATGTATTTTTTGTTTGTTTGTTTCTTCTTTAGTTTCCTGGTTGACCCCTTCATTCTTTAGTAGGATGTTCTTTAACCTCCATGTATTTGTGATCTTTTCAAATTTTTTCTTGTGGTTGACTTCAAGTTTCATAGTGTTGTGATCAGAAAATATGCATGGTATGATCTCAAACTTTTCATATTTATTTGTTGAGGCCTGATTTGTGACCCAGTATGTGATCTATCTTGGAGAATGTCCCATGTGTATTCTGCTGTTTTAGGATGATATGTTCTGAACATATCTGTTAAGTCCATCTGGTCCAATGCATCATTCAAAGCTACTGTTTCCTTATTGATCTTCTGCTTAGATGATCTGTCCATTGATGTAAGTGGGGTGTTAAAGTCCCCTACTATTATTGTATTGTTACCAATTAGTTCCTTTATGTTTGTTATTGTTTTACATATTTGTGTGCTCCCCAGTTGGGGGCATAAATATTTATAATTGTTATATCTTCTTATTGGATAGACCCCTTTATTATGATTTAGTGCCCTTCTTCAACTCTTGTTACAGTCTTTGGTTTAAAATCTAGTTTGTCTGATATAAGTATGACTATTCTGGTTTTCTTTTGACATCCATTAGCATGATAAATGGTTCTTCATCCCCTCACTTTCAAACTGCAAGTATCTTTATGTCTAAAATGTCTAAAACAAGTCTCTTATAGGCAGTATATAGATGGGTCTTGTCTTTTAATCCATTCTGATACCCTATGTCTTTTTAAAGAAAAAAACAAAAACAAAAAAAAAAGATTGATTTATTTTAGAGAAAGAGAGAGAAAGAAAGAGTGCACGAGTGGGAGGAGCAGAAGGAGAGGGAGAAGCAGACTCTAAGTTGAGCAAAGAGCTGGACACAGGGCTCGATCTCACAACCCTGAGATCATGACCTGAGCTGAAACCAAGAGTTGGATGCTCAACCGACTGCGCAACTCAGGTGCCTCATCTTATGTCTTTTGATTGGACTATTTGGTCTGTTTACATTCAGAGTGATTGTTGATATGAATTTAGTGCTATTGTTTTACCTGTTAAGTCACTGTTTCTGGAGATTTTCTCCGTTACTTTCTAGTTATTGTTGCTTTTGGTCTTTCCCACTCAAAGAGTCCCTTTTAATATTTCTTGCAGGGCTGGTTTAGTAGTCACAAACTCCTTTATTTTTTGTCTGGGAAAATCTTTATCTCTCCTTCTATTCTGAATGACAGCCTTGCTGGATAAAGTATTCTTGGCTGCATATTTCTCCCATTCAGCACATTGAGTATATCATGCCCTTTCTTCTGGTCTGCCAAGTTTCTGTGGAGAGATCTGCTGCTAACCTTATTGGTCTTTCCTTGTAAGCTAGGGATTTCTTTTCCCTTGCTGCTTTTAGAATTTTTTCCTTCTGTATTTTGCAAATTTTACTACAATATGTCTTAGTGTTGGCTTGCTTTTGTTGATTGTTGGGAGTTCTTTGTGCCTCCTGGATTGGGATGTCTATTTTCTTCCCCAGATTAGGGAAATATTCAGCTATAATTTGCTTAAATAAACCTTCTGCCCCCTTTATCCTCTCTTCTTCTTCTGGGACTCCCATGATACAAATGTTATTACACTTTATGGAGTTAAATTCCCTAAGTCTACATTCATGATCTAATATTTTTCTTACCCTCTTCTTTTCAGCTTCATTATTTTCCATAATTTCATCTTCTATTTCACTTACTCGTTCCTCTACGTCATCCATTCTTGTGGTCATTACATCCAGTCAGTTTCATATCTCGATTATAGCTTTTTTTTTTTTTTATTTTGGGCCTGACTAGGTTTTAGGTCTTTTATCTCTGTGGCAAGGGACTCCCTGGTGTCTTCTATGGTTTTCTCAAGCCCAGCTAGTGTCCTTATGATTGTTGTTTTAAATTCTGGATCAGGTATATTACTTATATCTGTTTCGATTAGATACCTGGCTATGACCTTTTCTTCTTTCTTTTGGGATGAATTCCTCCAACTTGGAATTTTGTCTAGGTCTCTGTCTTCCCTGTGTTAGGAAAGCCTGTTATATTTCCTGCTCCTGAGAGTAATGGCTTTATTAAGAAGAGGTCATATACTGTCCAGGTTCTGGTGCTTCAGAAAGGGTTTCTGGAGTATGTTGTGTGCACTCTGCTGCTGTGTTTTGGCTGCTCTTTCCCTCCGGTCAATCCTCTGCAGAGCTTCTCCTTGCCTGAAAGGGAGAGTGTTTGGATCTTGTCCAGAGTGTGGTGAGTTTTAACTAGGTGTGCTCTGGTCTGCTTGTTAAAAGAGGCCTGATCTTATTTCCACTAGAGCTGAAGCTTTGCAGCACTCTATGGTCAGTAAACCTGGTGCATGCAGGGGGGTTGTGCGGGACTTCCAGGGGAGGGGCTGCTGCTCTGACTCTCCAGCACACTTGCCCTAGTAAAGAAGCACCTGCAGAGTGCAAAGGGGTGGGGTTTGGTGTAAGGAGCTCTGGCCTCCACTACTGGAGCTGTGCTGCTCACTGAAGTCAGTCTGTGCTGATGGGTGGGGGAGAAAAATAATGCAAGCCCTCCCCCACCTCCCTGGAGAGGGGAGTTCATTTCTACTGCCATCTGGGAAGCCCTCGCAGAAGAGCAACCAACTTCCCCTAGTGTGTCCCAGACATCCCTCAGATCCCTTTAGGGACCTGGCATGGCATGGATCCTCGCTGGTACTCTGGGGGAAGATCTTGCCACACTGGGCTGGTGCTGGTTTGTCCCAGAAGTGTCCTGTGGGTCACACCAACGTGCAGGGGCTTGGAATTTAGAGTAAAGCACAGCAAAAAGCCTGAGTCCAGGTTAGCCACCCTCAGCAGGTGCCTCTGCCCCTGTGCTTAAGGGGTAGGGGAGAGCAATAGTCTCCACGGACTCTTTTGTCCCTGGAGAGGCAATGCCACCTCCCCCAGATGCACTCCAAGAAGGGGTAATGTCTCTCCCAGTGTGTCCCAGGGGATCCTCAGATAGCTCCCACTGCTCCCCGGCCTCGGCCCTCCTTCTCCACAGGTGCATCACAGCAGCTGCCGGGTTCCACACTAGACACAGCATGGACTTCTAAACTCTAGTCTTTTGAGTTCTGCTGGTTGTAAAAACTCACAATAATCAGCCCCTCTCATTTTCCCAGGCAATGGTTTTGAGGAAGTGTTTTTCTTGTGTGATCCCCTGTGTGCTGCATGCACTTGCTTACTCCCACTCTCCCTCTCTCCCTGATCAGGGCTCCCTCCCCTCCACAGCACCCATGATCCTTTTCTCCCCCAAATCACATAACCACACCTTCTACCTTCCACGATGTTGCCTCTTCTCTCCCTCTAGTTGTGCAGTTTGTTCTCTCATTCCTCAGATATATTTCTTGGGTGTTCAGAGTGATTTGTTATTTCTCTGGCTGTGTTTGAGGGATGAGGCAGGCCTAGGGTCCTCCTACTACTCTGCCATCTTAACTCCCTGATTCTTTCCCATATATTTTAAAATTATGTTCTTATAACTGAGCTTGAAAGTTCTATGTTCTAGATACAAATATTTTATCAAATATTTTCTCCTAATCTGTGTCCAGTCTTTTCATTATCATTGCCTCTTGAAGGGCAGGCATTCCAACAAGAAGAGAGATTTAATATTTCTAAGAGAGGTAGCGATGCCTTCTCACACACATTCATTATCCATGACTTTTCTCCATTATCTTTTAATCAGCCCAAGAAGAAGAAACATTCTTATCATCCACCAATCATATCATTTTTAAACAAAATGATGCTCTTAAGCATAAAACCAATTGGACCTTTTCTTTACCTAGGACCATTCATACACAGAAACCTCTCTGTAAGAATGAAGTCTATCTCATGACTGAGGATTTCAGTGACTCCTGATAATTTTTATAAACATTGATGTTTACAGTCCTGTGCGAAATTTCTCTTCTTCTGTTCAAAAGCCCCACTGTTGTTTTATATCTGAGATTCAGCATTATTTGCTTCAAGCTGTTGGGCTTTGGAAATGAACAACCACTAGCTTTCTGGGATCTCATAAATAATTCCCTTTGCTCTACTGCTATTCTTTCAGCCCCCTCAGCCAAACTGTGTTCCTTCAACACTTCTCAAAATATATCTCAGTGAGTCTGTAAACACACTCCTCTCCATCACTTAAATTATCACACTTGGGTGGTGTCTATCCTCCACTTCACTCCTTTATTCTTTCATTCCCAGCCAGTAATCCAAAAGATCTGTGTGGTTCAAAATGGTTCTGGCATCATCAGATAAGAATCTGGTGTGTTAAATACTTTGGAAACACTGGCCAAATTATACTTGGGCACTGAGATTGAGCAATACTAGAAACTATTTCTAAAAGTTATCAATCTTTTGATAATTTCACATGTCTGCATTTGAATGATGCAAAATTTGAATGATATTCTTCAAAATAGGAGTTTGTACTTTGAAGAGCTGTATTATTTCTGCAAAGTGAAGCTAAGAACAGTCACAAATGGGGAAGGATTATAGCAAAAAATAGAGAAATACTTGAAATATTTTCATTAAACAAAAATACAGGTAACAAAGCCTACTATTATTGCTATCATTTAATAATTTTTCTAGAAGTTATGAAAAGTTAAATGATTCAGATAAAAGAAGACTATTAGAGAAGGAGGAAAAAAAACAGAAGTACAAGGAATCCTATAAATATAAATGAATAAAATGAGCATCTTTCCTTATACCAGCAATAATAAACTAGAGAAAATACTTAGGGAACCATTTTTTTTTAAAAAGGAACAAAAATGCAGATAGTTTACACATATTAAAATGGTATTGAGAAATTGAAAATATATATATTTTAGCAATTTAGAGATGCAAACCATGTATCTTGCTTACACATATTAATTTATAGGTTTAACATCATTCCCCCAAATATCTTAATATGATTAAATCAAATTAGATGATGCCATTCTCAGAACCATCTATAATAATATTCAGGTTTTAATAAATTTCAAAATGTTAATTATAATAAATGTAGGATATGATTGATGGATATAAAAATACTCAAAACTATATTATTTAAACCTGAACACATTAGAATCAAGAGTTAGAATAATGAAACAATGTATTAGATTATGCCATAGAAAACTTAAAAAAAAATACCATTCTCCATGCTTCAGCTAATAATTTCTTTTTCTCACCTACATACTTAATGATGCAGTCCCATTAATTCTATACTCCAAATAGGTCTTCAATCTTCTAATTCCTTCCTATCTATACTGTCTCTACACCAATATAAACAACCATTGTGTATAACAAATTATTACAATAGCCTTGCAAAAATCAGAAGTACAAAGTGTGATCGTGAGTCTTGATAAGTCAAAGAAAATAAAGATTCAAGCATAATAGAACTTAGAATAAGCTTTAAGAGGCATTTAATATTCCCACATTAAAAGTTGGTTTTAAAAATAAAGTAAAATAAAAGTCTGTTTTAGAGCAAATATTTTAGTTTCAGAGTATGGTAGATTAAAAAAACACCAAATTTTGCTACTCTCCTTATCAATGCAAAATGGAAATATCGAAAATCTAAAACACTGTAAGGCACAGATAGAGAGGAGGAAGAATATCTAAGGTAGAAGCACTAATGATAAGTAAATCAAGAATAAAATAAATTACCACTCAGCCACCTTCTAGACTTCATATTTTAGCTTTATAAATCAGCATTTAGCTATTCTTTCTAGAAATGGACTATACTTTCTTGTCATTGCAACCATTAAAAACAAAGTGATGTGTTAAATACACATTTTAAGGGTAAACTCAAAGTAGTAAGACAAATTATATATTAAAAAAAGAAAAAAGTGAATCTTCTGTGGGATGATCTTAGAAAGATTTTTGCTTTTTAAAGGTTCTCACTGAAGAATAAAAAAAGTGTACATAAGAAAGTAGAAAGGAAGGGTAGATAAGCAGTATGTCTTCTTTTGCCTTCCCTTTATCTTCTTAGTTTTAAACTTGTACCTCTATAATAAAATGTTATCACTTTAATTCATGTCTCAAGTTCTGTTTCCTAGAGGACCAGAACTAAGAAAATAACCTTTCTGAAAGTATACTGAAGATAAAACAAGAACATTTATTCTTGTGTCCTGTAATCCAAGATTGCTTAATTCAACATGAAAGCTGGTAGGGTTGGACAAGACCAATACTGGGAACTGAGATCATATTATTAAAAGACAAGTCTGTGCAGGTTATAACAATATGAAAGAAGATGGATTTTCCTGGACTTCTTTAATGCAACCCCTTTCATAAACTCTCTGACACTGTTGGAGAGATGCAGCCTGTATTCCCTTATAGCCCAGCAGGCCATTATTTTGAATTTACCAAGATAGAGGTTAAAATGAATATAGAGGCAGAGAAGGAGCCAGTGATCTAAATGTAAACCATAATGCAGAAACTAATAGGAGAAACAGGGCACAGAAGCTGAGAGAGAACTTTCTAGATAAAGAATTAGATCTAAGGAATATAAGTGGACAAGATCTCCAAAATTGCTTAATAGCAATGGATTCCAATCAAAATAAACCAAGAAGGTGACAAACACAAAGACACATACAAAACCAAAACTAACAACAAAAAATACTTTTCAAAGTTATATTTTTGACAAAAGTCTAAGGAAATCATTATTTTGTAGCCTGGTCTACAAATAATCTGGCTCCTAAGGATCACACTTTGCAGAATGGAAGGCCATCTGCATATTTATCTCAGATACGTTCAAGATGCATAAGAATAGGGGAGTACAAATGTAAAATGCAGGTGACATACAAAAAAAAAAAAAAACCACAAAAACCAAAAAACAAAATAACAGCAATAAAAACAAAACCAGTTCATCACCAGTTTAGGAAGTCCTTTCTCTTCTATATTTTAGGATACATGTATTATGAATTAATAACAATGATGTCATGTTTTCTATCCTTTCTTCTCAAAAAGTTATCTTTTTCTTCTAGATGTTTATTACATTTTGTGGCTGATTAAATAATTATAGATTGTCAAATATTGATGACTTATAATCTGAGCTTAACTTCACCTAAAAATCCTGGATGTGAAGCTAGATGTTAGGACTAGATGAGATTATTTTAAGTCCTTTTAGAACCACGTATATATGATTTATATACATATACACCTATTATATGATACATGTGAATGTGGTCAGTCAAAAAGTGTGAACTCTAAATACTTTATTGTTAAAGCTTCTTTTGTTTTTATTGGTTGCATTGAGGGATACAAAATGGAGGCTATCTTGAAGAATCTGAGAGTAAAACCAATTGAACAGAAGTGTCAAAAAAAAAAAATCAGGAAAACTGGTATCAGGTAGTGTTTAAGCAAAGAACTCAGCTCTACTTGAACCAATATTACCTCTAGATTTTTTAGGTAAGGAAGACAGTGAATTCCGATGTCCTGCTACTAGCAAGTAGAGATATATTACTAACAACAAGAACAATAGAAAACAAAAAAGAGCACGGAAAATGATTTGGTATATCGGTTTTTTTGCATTGTTGGTGATTAATCTCTTTAGTCACTGAGACTTCTAAAGAAATACATATTACAATAATCTAGAAATATCTTCATTTAATTTGTGGCCTCACTGAGCACTTCAGCAGTAACTAACCATATACCACGACTCCTCAAAAGACATATACGAATTTTCAGTGATATTGTAAAAATCACAAAGATGTTTTGCTCCCCTCTCATTATGTAGAATAAATACTCTAGGAGGACAAATTATATTTTTTCTCTAACTTTCACATAGGACTAATGATAATGATATATTTGAACATTCAATATATTCAAGTGATTAACTTTTGTACTAGAACAGAAGGCTCTGTTGAATAGATGCTGTTGGAGGCCAAAAAGAAAAAAAAAAAAAGACAACTGTTTCAAATGTGCTCCTTACAATTGTGTCCACTTCAGCCAGCTAATGGCTACAGTTGAAACTGTAATGCTTACTTTTAAACTCACTGGATTTCAATTTGTTTCACAGTGAATGGAGTTTCAATATCTTCATGTTTACAATAAACAACTTGCAATACATTCTACAGTTTGGGGATTATCTGAGGTCCATGAGCCAGAAATACTATACTTTTTGGCAGTCTACTAGCCCCTGGGACTTCTGTTAAATAAGAATTGGTTTGAAAGAATATAGAATTCTAGGGTGAGAAAGCCCAAGAATTTAAATGACTTGCTTGTTGCAGATGCCTTCTCTGGGAAAGGTGTAAGGATGCAAATTGGATTTTTTTTTTTTTTTTTTTGAGCACTCCCACTGCATTTGCCATCACACACATGCACATGTACCAGATTGTTTTACAAGAATTTATCACTTTAATGGTTTCACTCAAACTTGTCTTCTCATGATGTATTGTGAGGATCTTGTTTTATATGATTAAACCTTACACATCATTCTGTTTATGAGCTAAGGGCAAAGTTGCTGTGACCAGCTAGAAAATCTGGCAAGGCAGTAAGTGCTAAGTATGGAAGAAGTAAGGGTTCTACTCTGGCAATTAGTTCAGAAACACAACAGGCAAGAGGTCAAGAACTATCCATTATTGGGGCACCTGGGTGGCTTCGTTGGTTGAGCCTTTGACTCTTGGTTTCAGCTTAGGTCAAGATCTCATGGGTTGTGGGACTGAGCCGAAGCTGGGCTCCATGCTCAGTGTCGGGTCTGCTTGAGATTCTCTCTCCCTCCCTACCCCCAGCTCCTCCCCCTCTGCTCCTCCCCTTGCTCATGCTCTAAAATAAATAAATAAAATCTTAAAACAAAACCAAAAATACCTCTCCATTATCATCTCCTATTTGAAGACATTTGTTCCAAAGCATAAGAAACAGAGACTTATCTAATAAACAGACAAATATCTGTATGCTATTTGGTTTTAGTAGTTCTTTAAGTCAGGGGGAAACACACAGATTGCCAGAGCAAACAGTATATATTTTTTTCTCTACTGTAAAATAGCTATTTCTTTCCAGGATTTACCTATCAGACATCTAATGGAGTCTATATTTCCTCATATTCTTAGCTATTTACAGATGGTTAAGTAAAACTTCATGTTGAGAAATATTTACAAACACGACATAGTAATACATGTTCCAGGTGAAATTCAGTAGAATTTATATTTTAAAAACCTGAATTTCTGCTTTGTTTTACATTTTATACATGATTTGAGATTTTTAAAAATAGTGAAATTTCTACATTAACTTAGTAAATATATCTGATTCTCTTAAATATAATTAAATGAAATGAGATTTGAACAACCATGAGAATTGGGCTCTAGTCTTGAATGACAAATTGATTTTTTTAATATTGTCTGAAAGGATAGAATTTTAAAATTTATATAAAGTATTTCCAAAAAATAAATAAAATAAATATTTCCAAATGTAGTTTCACATGTAAATGATTTTCAATATGATATTAACTACACACACACACACACACAGCTACAAACATACATAAGCATGAGAAGCAAAGCAGTGAATGAGTTAGTCATTTGCTTGAAACTTGTTAGTCAAGTGCATCTATTTTTAACTGGGCCAGGCAACTGCCTGCATAATATAGGAAGCTTTCTTATGTCTCTTATTTATCAAGCATGGTTGTACATTGTTTTCGTTTTTCTCCTGTACCTTCACAATTATTAACCTATGTCACAAATGTTTGAATACTCATTTTAGCATTATGAAAGTTCAACATTCAAATGCAATCAAAATAATTAATTGCTTTATATTTATATGAATCACATTTATAATTAATTTAGGATCAGGGGGGATTGGGGATTCTAGCAACCATAATTTAAGAAGACCTGCCTTCTGACTTATTAGCTTTGTAGCCATGGGAAGTTACACAACTTCTCTAATCCTCAATTTCCTCACTTATAAATCTGGAATTAAAAACGGTCATCCCTACTTCTTAGAATTTTGTGTGAAGCTTGCATGAAACCATGAGAGCACACTTTATAAATTGAAAATATCATACAAAGGTGAGATGTTAACATAGAGGCAGAATACTGTATCAGGCAGTGAGTACTAGGTAGAAGTAAGCCCTCGGAACATTTTTGCTAATTAGACTACTTCTGAAATGTAGACTGAAATGGAAATATTAAAGTTGGGAGTATTATTCTTCCTTCCTTCTTTGCTTTCCCCTTCCTTTCTATCCCATAGATAGATTTTTAAATGAAGGGAACAGTCCTTTCTTCCTAAGCCAAGTCATGAGGAACATAAACATTTTCCATAGATTTTGAGGACGCCTACAAAATTTCAGGCATAAGTGATAAAGGTAGATTTCAGCAAATCTTTTCCACCCTGTCTGAATCATAAATACAATCTAATAATCTAAGAGCTGTTAAAGTATTTAAACAAGGAGGCCACTGGACTGAGGTGGCTCTATCTAATGCCTTGGGAGCTTATGCAAGCAAACCAAAATCTAAGCCAGAGTCAATGTACTTGAATGCAGGAAAATGAAACTGAAGAAAACCAAGAAAAAAACAAGCAACTAGGCTTTCCCAAATAAGACAACTGCTTAAGATATAGCCAATCCAATGATTTCCATTGCTTTGCTTCCAGATCTTCTCCATAAAAATCCCTCCTCTAGCCCCTGTCTGTGGAAGGCCCCTAATCACCTCTGGTTTGGCACGGCCAGACTAGAAAGAATGTATACACAAATGGACACTTGAAAAATTTAATGTGCCTCAGTTTACATTTTAACAGCATGCTTGAGTTTCTGCTTAGGCTTTAATACATTTGATTTTTAAGCATCTTCTTGATTTTATGTTCAGAAATACTCTTCTATGAAATGCGCTTGTTAAAAATATGCAGATCTCTTAAAGAAGTTATGGCAGCATAGATACACAAATGTCTTTCAAATCAAATGTATTTCAAAAAGACCTGCATTGAAGAGACTTAAATTTAAAATTGTCATTTTCTAGAAATATTAAACTCTAAATCTGTAATATTTGTATATTAATGTCATTAATATAAGCTTTCAGGTACAATGTGCCTTGATATTACACAAAACTAATAAAGTATCTCCTTTATATGTATTTAATGTCATGTGCATGAGTTATATATTTAATATCACATACATATCAGTATGATTTTTTATTCAAAAATTGTATTTTTTAACAAGTGGCATTTGGCCAGGATTCTTATTTTGTCATATCTAATAATGATTGAATTTATATCTATAAAAATTGCTTTTTATACTCAGACGCTACTTTGAATTAAAACATTAACAATAATAGGCATTAGTGGAGGGTGTTTTCACTCATATAAAAATATATTATTTTGGTCTTGCCATATCAGCATTGGTACTTATTCAAAACCATTATCCTTTTTCCTCCTATTAAAATTGATTACTTTGAAACAGAACATTTGAAGTCATGAAAAGGAAGGGCAATAATATTCTTGATTATGGGTCAGGGGTTCAATCCTAAAGGAAAATACTGATGTTACTCTATAAGTTAATGTTTCACAGGGAAAAGTAAAAGCACTTGAATTTTCGGAACAGAATACAGAGATACACAAAACATTTGGCAAAGATATAAACAGAACTTACTACAAGGTTGAGTTCATTGATAGTACTCACATTAATTTCTGCTGCAGAAAATATAAGAGTGTCTTGAGAGCAAGGGCCAAGTTGCCTCACAAGGACTTTTCCTTTCATTCTGTGAAAACTGCTTCAATACTCAAAGCTTCCCGGCATTTTATCCTGGTATCACTTGCAAAATGCTTTCTTCTGCTTCAGTTACCAGAGGAAGCCTAAGCTGATCTCAAAAGTGTTTTTAGACACCATTCCTATGTTCACAATCTATGCAATGCTCTTGGTACATTATTGCAGATCTAGGCACTCTCTTAGTATAAAAGACCCCGGGATTTCTCTTTACTGAAGCTAAATTTTCATAAGTTTTGTTCTTTCTATTTAATATTTGCGTGACAAAAAACCTTTACAAAACAGAGCATAAAGTGGTATAATCTATCATTTAAATTAGTACGTCAGAGTTTACAGAGTCAAATGGAGATTGTGATTTTTGCCAGTAATTTATGAAAGTTTTGAAGTGGCCTTCAAATCATGTTGAATATCCTCGTGCCTGTCTTCAACAGAGGTAAACATCTAACTTGGCTTTCTGTGAACAGCTGAGCTTAATTTGGAGTCGAACTAGGAAATAAGATAGCAATTAAACTAACCATATTTCAGTGATAAAATAGACTATAAGCTAAAACTCACTTCTCTTTGTTAGTTGTATATCTATATTCTGTGGATAGGAAGAGTAAGAAAAATTTAAATAATCCTGGATCATACAACACAACTGTGTCTAAAAAGGAATATATCCCCTGGAACTTGATGGTCTAAATCATAATGCAAATGAGATCTGGTTCCACAAAGGGCCAAAAGAAAAACAGTAGCCCATGTTTGTTTGCTAAATAATTTGTCAAACTTATATAAAATATACTAAGTAGTTGTTGTACTGAAATAAATGGGACTGACACAAAACAGAGGGTTTTCTCTCCAGAGAGAATATGAGTTGGCATCTGATTAAATTTCTCTTTGAAATATGTCCTATTAACAAATTTATAGGCAAATAAGATGATCTATCTTTTTTGCTTCCGAAATACTACCTTAGAACTCCCCACCTACGTGAATACTAAGGAGATATTTCATAATTGATAAGATAAGGTTATTATTACTCTCCAGGTTTCCACGGTATTCACTTGGATCTATTTATTAATCTCATTAGAGGAAAATATTTGTTTTCACCAGAAGTCCATATAGTAAATGACTCATAGAAGTTCTGTAAAGACCACCACAAGATGGCAGTATTTCAGAAATTAATCCATGGAGAGAACATTTCTATATAGTACCTAAAATAATGTAATATATTTGGGCTTATTTTTAGTGACTAGAAATATTTAAAGTAATCTCTACAAGTGATTAAGAATTAATGATACTAGGATGTCTGTTTAGTAGTAACAAGCTGTTTCCTTTAAGTAATATAACTGTCAGTTTGATTGTTCCAAAACATTAGTGAGCTTCATCAACATATAAATGAGTTGATGCTAAAGGATTGTCAGTGGATTCATAAATCTCATAATTGCTTACATATTGGTCTATAACTATAACCATATTTTTAAAATTGTTTGAAAAAATAAGATTCCAATAAAACATCAATTATATTTTATTTATGTACAATTAATAACCACTTTTAGAATAAATTGAAATTAGTGATTATACATATTAAATACATCATTTATATTTTCCGAGACTATTCAGGATTGGGGTTTTTTATTGGAAACACTCTCATAAAACTCTAAAGTCTTACTTGTAAAAAAAAATACAGTTTTAACAACAAAAATCTAAAAAAACAATATGAAATAATTTCTATTTTATTATAGAAATTATATTTTTGCATTGTCACTCTGCTTATACAGGGAAGCTACTCTGGTTATCATCTTTACGGAATCACCTATAACTTCTGTCTTTTAATCTATAATTTATCTATATTAAGTGGACCTAATTCCCCCACTTCCTCCCCCCGCCCCGTTTTAGGTGTGGCATTATCCTAGAAGGATATGGGGAATAGCCCATCAATTAAAGAAGGTAAATTTATCCTTTTCAGATTTTCTTAATTATTCAATTGAAATCTGGCAGCATTTACATCAATTTTCCATTAATTTATTTTGAAGCAATATATATTTTTTTCCTTATATCTGTTTTTAATAGTACATTCCACCTCTCTAGTCTTTGCTTTGAGTTAGAAGGTAGGTACAAGTTTCACGTGCTATTATTACTGTTAGTTCAATTCTGAACTACTTTAGCTCAGAAATAAATTCCTGGATCTCACTCAGTGATTAGAGACCTTCAATTTCATCCAATGATGACCTCCAAATTATTAATCCCTTTAATGTTGATTCTGAATCATCCTTAGAGACCAGGTAGGGCATCCTTACTCCTAAGAACATATCCACTCTACTTATTACTGTTTTCTCTTAGCTTGTGGTGATAGTCCTTGTCGCATTTTTAACATTCATCTTATTAATTTTATCCTGGACATAAACATAAGGTGCTCTGTAACAGAGACATATCATGGTTATCCAATGAAAAAGCAAATAATGACAATGTGTTTCTCTATATCCCTATTCTTATGGCTGGATTGATACAAGGAAAAACAAGTCAAATATCTTACTGATACAAAGTCTGTAACATAAGCAACAAACAGGAAAGTGGGTTTTCTCTGCTTATATATAAGAGAGACAGTTGCCTCCCACTACCCTCCTGAAGAGAAAAACCTTTGCTTCTTAGAGACAAGATGGATAGGATCCTGAGTTCTCACTCTAGACCTTGAAAAAATAAATATATCTCTCCAAGGGGTAGATAAACCTAGGCATATCCAATCCATAAGACTTAAGGAGTTCTGGGGCACCTGGGTGGCTCAGTTGTTAAGCATCTGCCTTCGGCTCAGGTCATGATCCCAGGGTCCTGGGACTGAACCCTGCATTGGGCTCCCTGCTCCGCAGAAAGCCTGCTTTACCCCCTCTCACTCCCCCTGCTTGTGTTCTCTGTCTTGCTGTGTCTCTCTCTGTCAAATGAATAAATAAAATCTTTAAAAAAACAAAAAAACAAAAGAAACGTAAGGAATTCTTCTAGTTCCTGCCTTCATTTTTCCTTGAAATGAAAATGACAACATCTGGAATTAAGTAAATCTCCCAAATTCTCTATCTGTGCAGTTATAAATTAACTTCCCAACATTTGATCTTAAGAATTTATTCATATTTTGTGTCAACTGTATGTATATTTGTACTATACATTATCTTCTCTTTTGATCCAGGAAATTATCATCTATTTCTTAATTACAAATTACTTATCCCCCTGCCATCATGATACTATCAAGATATTCTACTATTGATCCATGGAAGGGCAGAATTTGCCACCCCCAAATAGGTCTTTTTGGCATAAGAATTACCATTGACTGATTATTATTATTATTATTATTTTTTAAAGATTTTATTTATTTATTTGAGAGAGAATGAGAGACAGAGAGCATGAGAGGGAGGAGGGTCAGAGGGAGAAGCAGACTTCCCGCCGAGCAGGGAGCCCGATGCGGGACTCGATTCCGGGACTCCAGGATCATGACCTGAGCCAAAGGTAGTCGCTTAACCAACTGAGCCACCCAGGCGCTCCATTGGCTGATTATTTATAAGACAGAGGAAAAGCTCTGAAAACCAAGTAGAAGTTACCAAGTGGAAGTTTGTAGCCAAGTAGAAGTCTGTAAGAGAAATAAATAAGGAAAATCCTCATTTGTAAGGGAGTCTCCATCCTGTACTAGGAAGAAAAGGAAGAATAAATCTCCAAATCATTGGAGAAGGCAACAGTTCATTCTGTGTAACAACCTTACCCTTATTTAGTGTTTTTTTAATTTTTTAATCTGGAGATAGTATTTAGGGTGGTGGCTTGTGCAGTCTGGGGGAGTTACTCAGTTTTCCTGAGTCTCTCCCATGTGTACAGGAACTATACATATTACTAAACTTCTGCTTTTTTCCTGTTAATCTGGTTTTTTATTACAAATGGTTACCAGCTAAGAACCTAGAAGGGTGGAGGGAACACTTTTTCTCCCCTACAGCTTCCTTTGAATTCTGACTTAAATTCTGTCTATATAGCTTGCTATTACCAAACTATGCATCCTTTTGTTAATCTAGTAATTGTGTATAAGGCCTTTGTCTTTGTGAAGACAAAGTGGGTAGAATTTACTTATGCTACTAATATTGCAAAATCTATGTTGCTCAAATGTATAATTTGATGTGGGAAACAAAGGCAGAAGAAAAATTATTAAATTTTCTTATGACCTACAGCCCATTGCCAAGTCCTTGAAACAAGTAGAGTGACCTTCCTCTAGGAACTTCAGCTGCCTGGATGCTGACACTTTGCTAAAGGCAAAAGGCAATCTTAGCTTAACATTATCCTGACCCCCCAGGATCCTGTAAGTCTTTTTTAATATACAAAAATTCCTTTGGAAACTTCCTTTATCTCTATCCCCCAAGATACATGTTGGCAATCAACCCCTAAGCATAAGACCCACCTCTATACATCTGAAGGGTCTCATGACTGAGTTTTTATTAAACAGTAATAAATGACCTTTTCCCAACAATAGCTAGCCCCCTCAGGATCCTGGAAACTTTCTTTCCAAAATACCTGGAAGGCTTAAGATAGCTATCCCTAACCCCCTCCCAACTTGAAAATATATAATGGGCTGCCCCTCATGACCCCAGTGCAGCTCTTTCTGCCCATAGGTCCTGTCCTTGTGCTTTAATAAAACCACCTTTTTGCACCAAGACATCTCAAGAATTCTTTCTTGGCTGTCAGCTTAGAACCTTAAAATCTTTCCTGTATCAGAATTGACATGCATTTTTAGGGGCTGCTTGAAATCTTATCTAATAATTATCCTTTGTTGTGAAGTGAGCCTGCTATTTCAGTGACATTTTCTATTTAATTCCTAAAGTCAATAGGAAGCTCCTCTCCTTTCTCCCCACTTGAACCATGAAGTTTCCAATAATTTTTGCCCCCAACCCCTCACTTTTTTGGAGATTTGGTTTTTAGATAAAAATTTAGAGGAAAAAAAAAGTTCTAAGAAAAATGCTGAAAATAAACAAAACACCCTCTATTTTCTAAGGGTTTTCTTTTCTAGCCAAATGGAGAGGTGTATGGGCAATAATCAGATTTTTTTCTAAAACATTATATTTTCCAATCCTCCTGACATTATATTGATGAGTATTTACAGTTTGGTCTGATCTTAGGTATGTCAAGATTGCATTTAGTTTTATCTATTATATGTATTGTTACATTTTGTTTCTAATTTTCCTGAGATCCCACCCCCCCATATTATCCCTCCCTACTATACACCCATAAGTTGGTGCTTTTACAACTTTATATTTTCTCAATGCAATCCTGAAAACAATCTCCATTGTTCCATTTCCTGTCATTTGGTCATTGCTCTCCAGGAAACCTCACTGTTACCTCTTTTCACTCCCAATAACTAACTTGTTCTAGAATTTGTTACTTGTGAGTCTGTCTACCGATTATATTGATTTTCTTTATCATTTCAAGACTTAGATGTAAAGGTTATGATTGTGTACAGGCAATTGTCCTTTGACATCACCAAAACCTGGAAGCACCACAACTAGAGGTCAGGTTTCCTAATCCGAGGGTTTAGAGGATTCCTAGCCCTGAAGGTTAGATTACATTATATTTTTCCCCTGTGTTTTTGTTTCAT
This sequence comes from Mirounga leonina, assembly GCF_011800145.1. Classification (NCBI taxonomy): domain Eukaryota; kingdom Metazoa; phylum Chordata; class Mammalia; order Carnivora; family Phocidae; genus Mirounga; species Mirounga leonina. Next base: position 60,647,015 of record NW_023270451.1, on the reverse strand, counting down.
TATTTAATCTAGGTCTTGATACTAATATAAGAGCCTTGTTTTTTTCTAACAGGGCTTTCACAGCCTTTTCTGATTGTCTGGATTACACCAGTATTTCTATCGTACTGGCATAGAATGTTCTTGGTTAATGCCTTTTCTTGTTTTCATTCCACCATTTGCCCACTGAATTATCATTTTTTGTTAAAACATTCTTTCATGCTATTTATAGGTAAAACACATTTTGCCTTTAGAGATATTCCTATCTAGTATGGATTTCAAGATTTTTTTCCCTCAACATTTCTTCATAGCTAATGGCTGAAGACACATGCTCAGGCACACACATTTCTGTGTGCATGTGCATGCATCATAAACTGCTTTCTTTGTATAACTGTTAGACCATATTTATATTGTGCATTTCCTCACTCATTCTTTTTTTTAAAGATTTCATTTATTTATTTAATTGACACAGAGAGAGAGAGAGAGACAGCGAGAGAGGGAACACAAGCAGAGGGGGTGGGAGAGGGAGAAGCAGGCTTCCCGCCGAGCAGGGAGCCCTATGCGGGGCTCGATCCCAGGACCCTGGGACCCTGACCTGAGCTGAAAGCAATCTCTTAACTGACTGAGCCACCCAGGCGCCTCTCCTTACTCATCCTTTTTTAAAGATTTTATTTATTTGACAGAGAGAGCACAAGCAGATGGAGAGAGAGGGAGAAGCAGGTTCCCTGCTAAGCAAGGAGCCTGATGTGGGACTCGATCCCAGGACCCTGGGATCATGACCTGGGCCGAAGGCAGCTGCTTAACCAACTGAGCCACCCAGGCGTCCCTCTCCTTACTCATTCTTAAGGCACCCATCAATCCTTCAGTTTTTGTCTTCTATAATATTTTGTCTTCTTTTTAATTTGTTCTGTTCCTTCTACATACAGAGGTCAGTCCTCTATACCTCTCTAGTTTTGACTAGTATATCCATTCAATTCTCCCATAATGGTTCCTAATTCAATGGTTGCTGTATGGCTTCTGATGGCTTTATTGGCTCAGACCATCTATATTTCCATTCTTTGAACACTCACCTCAGTAGAGACTTGACAATTTTATTCATGCTATTGCTTTTAATTTTTAGTTATATTTGTCATCTCTAGATTTTTTAAATTGATGTATAGTTGACACACAGTGTTACATTAGGTTCAGGTGTATGCCATAGTGATTCAACAATTCCATGCATTATGCTCTGCTCATCACAAGTATAGCTACCATCTGTAGTACCAACATTGCATGGTGACAGATCTGGCTTTACTTCTTGATCTGCTGTAAAACTAGTATCTTTTCTTCCTTGAAATAAGTAGAAGCCATGGAGCTTCTTATTTTCCTGACTCATAGCAAAATCCTTTCCTCACATCTGTAGTTCTGCCCTAATGTATGTTCTGGTTTCCATGACTTCTGTCTCTGGCATCCTTTCTTAGACTTTTTCTTTAAAATCACTGCTCTAGCTGTCAGGGACTCATCATCATCATCCTTTATCCCAAGGAAATAATCTATAAAACTAGGACCATATGGGTTATCATCAGGTAGACAGTTGAATTTCTACATTTTTGCCACATTTTCTGCCTTACCTTTCTATCTCTTGACACTGTATGGGGTTTTTAAGCTTAAGACATGAAAAGGCAGCTGGTATGGAGAGATGTCACTGATGACAAGCACACGTTTGTTTAGTGTAACATTTACATTTGCTTTTGTTCAACTAGCTGAACTAACTAAAAAGGAAGAAGGGCATTAGGGACATACTATGTTACCAGAAATGGTTAGCCTTTCATTGCCTTTGAATCCCAGCCACTTTGAATCCCAACTCTGCTAGCAAGATTTTTTTTTTTTTTTTTTGTCCTGAAAAGGACATTGGAGTCGTTTCACAGTTAGCATGACACCATCTGCAGAATATCTAATTCTCTGTGAGAGACACAGGGAGATTCATGTTTGAGGCTCAAAGCTCAATGGTAGTATGACCATAACATTAAAACTTTTATGAAAGGACTCCAGGAGATTGTAGAAGCCAGGCATCACAGCATAAATCCTTATTACTGTTTCCCAGTGCTTTCTTTCCAAACACAAACATCTTGTTTACATTACACACTTTTCAGGTAAAAATACGCTTTCCATTATTTAACTTTTCTCAAAAACATGTTCAAAAACAAGTTTTCAATAAACATGTTTACCACATTTCTTAAGAACAACATGTTTTTATTGTGCAAAGTAAAGTGAAAACATTACCAAAACAAGTTCATGTTTTATGGGACAGGAGATGAATCATCCTTTACTCATTTTTTGAAAATTATACATATTACATATAAGCATATATTAGTTATGTTAAATAACTAGTTTAAAATTTTAATTTTTAAATTTAGTGGAATGTATTTTTGATAAGACGAAAAGTTGTTTAAGAAATCAAAGCTACATGTAAAAATATTGACTGACTTTCTCTACTTAAATATCATCAATTCTCCAAAACAGAAATTCAAATTGGATGATAACTGTAATTACCCCATAGTTCCAGATTTTGGAACACAGAATTTACCCTTACTAGAAATATTCATACTATTATTTATTTCAATTCCCAATCATTTATTTCTCTGATTAGCTTACTTTCCTACTTAATTTCAAGTAATTGGGATCAGTGTGCACTGTATTATGTTAATTTAAAATATGTTTGCTTCTGAGGAGCCTGGCTGGCTCACTTGGCAGAATATGTGACTCTGGATCTTGGGGCTGTGAGTTCAATCCCCATGAAAGCTGTGGAGATTGCTCGAAAGTAAAATCTTTTTTTTTTTTTTTTTAAAGATTTTATTCATTTATTTGACAGAGAGAGAGACAGTAAGAGCAGGAACACAAGCAGGGGGAGTGGGAGAGAGAGAAGCAGGCTTCCTGCTGGGCAGGGAGCCTGATGTGAGACTCCATCTCAGGACCCTGGGATCATGACCTGAGCCAAAGGCAGACGCTTAACAACTGAGCCACCCAGGTGCCCGAAAAGAAAATCTTAAAAAAAAAAAAAAAGTTCGCTTCTTTAAAACAGTTCAAATTAAAAGAATCAGATAATGTTATATATTTATTTTGTGCAGTAACTGTTTTGTTGGTGGTATCATAACAGGTAAGTTTAGGTTAGCCTGGCCTCACAGAGAAAGATGAATTAAGTTATCTTTGGCAATATTATTTAAACTGTGATCCTTTCTCTATTTCCCAGTCCATGTGATATTTATGTGTATGAGTTATTTCATTCATTAGAACAATCTAATTTAGGGACTAAAGGCATTTAAGATTTAAACTAAATTCAAATCCCATTTTCCCCACATTAGAGGCAAGTTATATAACCTTTAATGCCTTTGTTTTCATCTTGAAAACAAAGGTAGTTATAAAGGTAATAATATTTATCTTTTTGTTTTGTTCTGAAGAATAAATGGAGAAACAGGTGATAAAATACTTACTTAAAACATTATTTTCTGTCATTTCCAGATGTAAAACAAACTCAGAATTTAAGTGACTTTCCTAAGTCCATCCAAATCCATGGTAAATTTTTAAAAAAATGAAGTTTTGTGTTAATTAATGAATATTTGGACAAAATGGCCATATCGGTAAAAAAGATTACATGTTTTTATTGATAAATTTTGGGGATGGGATAAATGCTTTCTACCTCTCCATGTTAGGGCATCTCAGAAAAGCACATTCTCTTATCTATTTTTATCTACACAATTTGTTAACATGACTAAAGAACTTCTGATCACAGAGAGAATAAATAGTGGAGCTAGTACTTAAATGTAATATATATATAGACTTTCAATACTAAATTGTTTCTAATATATCACTGGGTGTGTTATATAATATAGGTCAATTTGGCAATGTACCCTATAGAGTTTCTGCTCATAAATGGATAAGTCTATTTAGGAAAAAGAGATAAGCACAATAAAAATTAATGTGCAATGCATGTTATAAATGACATCTGAAGACAGTATGAAAGCTCATGAAACAGCATGGGGTTAGCTGACAAGCGACTGGTATAGACAATGTACTTGGTATGAATTTAAATGAGGGGAAAACCTCTCTGTCATGCTCCTCAGAATTCAGCTAACAGTTGAAGTGGCAGGTTGGATAGGCTCACGCCAGCTCCTTATCTAGGCTTTATTTCTCATATCACCCATTAACTTCAACCTTTTCCTTTGACAATTTTTCCTGTGCTTCTAAGAAGAAAGTTAAATGAACCGTTTTGGATTTCAACTTTGATTATGTGCTGTGCAGTGGACACAGTATATATTTTCATACATATGCTTTGCCAGTATTCATTCCTTTTCCTATCAGAAACCTTCCCTGACAGGAATGTAGTTATTGATTGGCTGAACTGTGTGTGCTATCTTGTACATTCAGAATTGCACCGATTGGCTTCATAATATTCTTTGATACTTGGGTCAGACTAATACACTAAGAATGAACTATCAGAAAGTTAAATTAAGAAACAATCCCATTAGCAATTGCAACACAAATAACTAGCAATAGATCTGTTGCTATTGCAAGGAGAGAAAAGATCTGCACAATGGAAATCATAAGACATTGATGAAAAAAAATTTGAAGACACATAAAAGGAAAGATATTCTGTGCTCATGGACTGGAAGAATTAATATTGTTAAAATGCCCATATTACCCAAAGGAACCTACAGACTCAGTGCAATCCCTATCAAAATTTCAAGAGCATTTTTCAAAGAAAAAGAACAATCTTAAAATTTGTATGGAACCACACACAAAAAAACCCCAAATAGCCAGAGCAATAATGAGAAAGAAGAAACAAGCTGGGGGCATCATACTTCCTGATTTCAAACCAAATTACAAAGATATAGTAATCAAAGCAATGCAGTACTGACAGGCATAGACACATAGATCAATGGAACAGACCGGAGTGTTCAGAAATAAACCCATGCATATGTGGTCAATTAATTTACAACAAAGTAGCCAAGAATATACAATGGGGAAAGGACAGTCTCTTCAACAAACGGTGCTAGAAAAACTCACACCCACATGCAAAAGAATGAAATTGGAACACTATCTTACAGCATACACAAAGATTAACTCAAAATAGATTCAAGACTTCAATAATAAGGCACCTGGGTAGCTCAGTCATTAAGTGGCTGACTCTTGATTTTGGCTCAGATCATGATCTCAGGGCCCTAAGATGGAGCCCCATGTCAGGCTCCATGCTCAGCAGGGAATCTGCTCGAGTATTCTCTCTCTCACTCTGCTTCTGCCTCTACCCCTGCTTGCATGCACTCTCTCTCAAATAAACAAATCTTAAAAAAAAAAAAAAAAAAAAAGGCTTCAATGTAAGACCTGAAACCAAAAACTCCTTGAAGAAAACATAGGTGGTAAGTTCCTTGGCATTTGTCTTGGTGGTAATTTTTTGGATCAGACTCCAAAAAAGCAAAGGCAATACTAGCAAAAATAAACAAGTGTGACTGTATCAAACTAAAAAGCTTCTTCTCCACAGCAAAGGAAATCATTAGCAAAATGAAAAGGCAACCTACTGAATAGGGGAAATTATTTGCAAATCACATATCTGATAAAGGGTTAATATCCAAAAATACATGAAGAACTCCTATAACTCAACAGTCAAAAAAATCCATTTAAAAAATGGGCAAAGGACCTGAATAGGTATTTTCCCAAAGAAGATACACACCTGGCAACAGGCATGAAAAGGTGCTCAACAGCACTATTCATCCAGGAAATGCAAGTCAAAATCACAATGAGAGATCATATCTCACTTGTTATAATGCCTGTTATCAAAAATGCTAGAAATAACAAGTATTGACAAGAATATGAAAAAAAGAGAACACTTGTGCTCTGTTCGTAGAACTATAATTGGGATAGCCGCTGTGGGAAAACAGGATGGGGGTTATTCAAAAAAATTAAACAACACAGAACTACCATATGATCCAACAATTTCACTTCTGGGTATTTTTCCAAAACCAAAACCAAAACACTAATTTGAAAAGATACCCCCATATTCATTGCAGTATTTACAATAGCCAAGATATGGAACTTAAGTGTCCATTGATGGATGGATGAAAAAATTGTAATGTGTAGAAACACACACACACACACACACAATTTAGCCATAAAAAAAGGAAATCCTGCCATTTGCAAGAACATTGGTAAATATGGAGTATCTTATGCTAAGTAAAATAAGCCAGATACAAGAAGACAAATATTGCATGATATCATTGTATGTGGAATCTAAAAAAGTTAAAACTCCGAACAAGAGGAAAAAACAATAGTTGCCATGGGCTGGGAGGTAGGGGAAATGGGAGATGTTGGTCAAAGTATCAACTTTAAGTTGTATGATGAATAAATTCTGGGGATCTAATGCACAGTATGGTGACTATAGTAAATAATGATGTATTGTATACTTGAATTTTACTAAGAGTAGATCTTAAGTGTTCTTACAACCACACACACACAAATTAGTAACGATGTGAGGTGATGGATGTTTTAATAACCTTATTGCAGGAAATTCACATTATGTACATCATTATGTACACCATAAACAATTTTAATTGTCAATTAAGATTCAATAAAGCCAGAAAAAAAAGTTGATGTTGAAATAAAAAAAATAATAAAGCATTTCATATAAACTATCATTAAAAAGGAGATCATGGTAAACACATAGATTTCCCACGTGTCACAACTCTATACTGCGTCCTAGAACTTTTTTCTTCCAGTCTCCTGGATAATAAAACCCCCTGGGAACATGAGAAAACATACAAAAATATGGTATTACTTATAATACAGCTGACTCTGGCATTTTACATGAATTCCTGAATCAGCCTTGGCTTCTGTTAACTTTCAGCTAGCAGTTTCTTTTTGGTTACCACATTAAAAAAAAAAAAAAAGGAATAACAACTTCTACACTTAAATAATTTTCCTCATGAGTAGTTGCTCTGAAAACTCAAGGAAAGTAACATACAGAATGTGTCTGTGTGTATATATGTATGCTATATGTATGTTACAAATTCTCCAGACATAGTTTTTATGGCTAAAAAGCTACTTGCAGATAGCAAGTTTAAAAAAAAAAAAAGGTAGATTGTTATATTCATTGTATCAGAGCACCTTTCTTTCAAAGCGTAAACAATAGTTTCTTTTTTCTTTTCATATCAAGGTTGTTAATTCCCAAGTGAAGAAAGTGAAGGGTTTGGGCATCAAGCCAGCAACTATTGTCTGATCTTTTTATTCTTTCAATGTAGAAAAGAAGCAGGTGGTGTTTCAGCTTTTATTGAATAGGTAGGAAAACTGAAACAGAAAATATAACCTTGTTTCTTGTTCCTCAAAGGTCATACAACTAGTCAGCAGTGCCAAATATTATGAAGTCTACTGTTTATTGAGTGCCTATTTTATCAGAGACACTTTGTAGATACCGTACATTTTAATATACATTTTAAACCTTTACCAGCTATTCTTAATTTTCTTCAATAAAAATCATGAAACTCAGGCTCAGAGACTCTATAACTTGCCTTAAGTCACACTGGTAGTAAGTGGCAAAGCTAGGAGTTTAACAAAGATACCGATGCTCCCAAAACTTTCTAATTCCCACCTCCCAAATAAATTGGCTATACTGACGTTGAGAGGTTAAACTATGTTGTGAATGCTAAGGGAGGCACTGTAGAGGTTAGTAATGGGAGATACCATAATAGTGGACTACCTATATATAATTTTTAAAGGAAATGCAACTTTATCATTTTCAAGTTACTTAAAAGCATTTTATTACCGGGGCCACTAACTGAAGCCTGGGTAATTTAATAAATTTTTTAAAAATCACATTATGGTTTCCAAATACTCCAAAGTGTACACATTTGGGGGGATGCTGGTCTTTTTAAGTGTTATAAACATGACTGCCATTATTCTATTTACAAGTTTGATTTTGTATTTTAAAGTAATGAAAAGGGATATATTCTACCAATCATAAGATCACATGATCATGGAGTGAGAATTCATGGAATCTTTCCTGTTTCCTAAACCAGTGTCTTATTTCCTAACATACACCAATTATTCGGATGAGAAGGGATTTTTTTTTTCTGCAATATGGAACCAGATAGAATAACTGCCTCTTAAGTATCTCATAGGTTACAAATAATAGCTGCTTCATGAGGGGAAAAGAATGTTTAAAATGTTTAGTAACCACTGAATATTTACATAATAATTATAATGATATTTTGCATTTATATTGAACTTTTTAGCAAGACCAATTTTCAAAGACTGTGTCCAGTAAAATGTAAGGCAGTATGCATTCTTCTCTGTAATATACCAAGGTAAGGACCATAAGTGTATCATTCAAGTAGAAATTTTAATAAACAGGAAGAACTGGCAGCTAAAATAAAGTTAAATAGCATATAAACCTGAGTAGAGGGATTATTTCCTAACCCTATCAAAAGGAATATTTGCTAGAGAAAAGGGACTGCATAGTGGAAAGGAAAGAACACTGCTTTTGGATTCAGAAATCCTATGACTTCTATCAGCTGTAAGACCTGATGCAGATCACTTAATCTCTCTTCATGGTTAATGTATAGTCAAATATTTTAGTATGTAACAACACATTTTAAATGACAGAACTATACAAAATAAGATATTCTTCTGCTTATTGCTATAGTGCCTGTTAAGCTGGTTCTCATGGTCAACCAAACACATAGACAATTGGTGGAACTACTAAAGTATTATTTAATCCTAGTATCATTTCATTCCTGCAGTTGACCATATTCAAAATGAGTCTATACACCAACCATGAGTAGCTGCCAACATGAATTCACATTACTAGGATTCATATACAAAAAAAAGCAAGATTCTGGCAATACATCACTGCCTTACTTAAGCAAAGTCTGGTTAGAACACAAAAGTCCTGAAATTAGCTTGTATTTCATATTGATTGAGATGCCTTTTTATATCTACGAAGGATTATTCTCACTCTTAAAGTTGATTCTCTGTAATTGTGGACAGAATTATGCACCCTACAATTGGTTCACAATATCCAACAATAGAATGGTGCACATTTTCCTGCAAAGTGTGTCTAAAATACTCTGAAAATGATTGAGATTTTGTCTCTATAATTTATGCAGATGAGCAATGCAAGAATTATGAAAATGTACTAAGTACCAACACTTTCCTTTGGGTCTATATGCTAACGAGGCAAACTTCTCATAATACTAGAGATTTCTACAGTGACCTTCTCAACATAACACTCCAGCAGATATTGCCAATTAAATGCCATTTAGTCCAATTTGTTTTCTCTGAACTATGGTCTGGCATAGTCCTAACAAGTAGGTCATGGGGGCAGATTTTAAGTTCTTAACTTAAAGAAACCATGTTCTTACCAGAATTTTTAAGTATCTTTCCTATTTTACTGTGATTCCCTATATGCTGTGACATAGAAAAATAGTAATTTTTAATATATTCATAACTTTCATTAATTTTAAATATTTATATCAATGGTATCATCATTGCTGAAAATAGTAATAAGTTATTTGCGGAGTAAAAAAAAAGTGTAAAGGATGAACAAGAATTTTGCTTTCACCTAGGAAGGTAAAACCTGGTATAGTCAATATAAATGATATAATACTGTTCAAAATTTATGAGAGTTTTCAAAACATGGATGCTCAGCAGTATGAGACTAATGTCTGAAAGAGATACTAATGAGGTGAGCCCATGATCCCAATTCCATGATTTGAGGCCATTTCCCAATGTGGCATGGAGAAATGAAATCCAAGTAGAACACAATTGTCCCACTGGGCTGAAGATGCAGAAATCAGAATTTGGTGTCACAGTAAACACTCATCTTTAAATCTTAATATCTATGTCTTCCTTCTGAGAAACCTTAGAAATAAGCACCATCTCTCAGACCCACCCTAACAAAGCCTAACTAAGCCTTCTTAACAAAGTTCATAAGGGAATTAAGTCCAGTAAAGGTAGAAGAGCTAGGAAAATGAAGTACAAGAACAGCACACTTTCATACTGATTATTCATTATTTTAACTGTCTGCTATACTAAGAATCAAGATTTTTCAGAGGAAAATAATAAAACTCAGAGCTTGTGACACCTATTATCCAAACTCACACAGCTAAGCATGTAAGCTCTGGTATTTCTTCGTCTTCTTACAAAGGTACTAACCCCATCCCAGGAGTTCCACTCTCATGACCTTATCTAAACCTAATTACCTCCCAAATGCCCCACCTCCTAATACCATCACATTAAGGGTTAGGGCTTTACATATGAATTTTGGGGGCACATATTCAGTCTGTACCAGAAACAAAATACAGATGAACAGTATTTGAAATGAAAGTAGGGTTATCACTGCATGTATCACAGACATAAAGAAAATAAGGGAATATTACTGAAAAATTCATGACAATAAATTCAACAAACAGATGAAATGGAAAACTTCCTTAAAAGATACAACTTTCTGAAACTGAAACAAAATCTAAATAGTATTACATGTGTTAAAGATTAATTTTTTAAATTTTTTATTTATTTTTAAAGATTTTATTTATTTATTTGACAGAGAGAGACAGCGAGAGAGGGAATACAATCAGGGGGCAGTGGGAGAGGGAGAAGCAGGCTTCCCGCTGAGCAGGGAGCCCGATGCAGGGCTCAATCCTAGGACCCTGGGATCATGACCTGAGCCGAAGGCAGATGCTTAATGACAGAGCCACCCAAGTGCCCCAAAGATTAAATTTTTAATTAAAAAAAAAATCATTAACACTTCCAGGACTGAAGTGTTTCACTAGTCAATTCTAATAATTAAAAGAGGAAATTATGCCAATTCGATATAAACTTTTTAATATAGAGAAAAAGAGAATATATCCTAATTTGCTTTAATTTTATAAGGCTCACATAATTTTGATATTAAAATCTGACAAAGATATTACAAGAAAAAAAATATCAGGAACACACTTACACAAAAACCCTCAACAAAATTTTCAAATCTGATCCTAAAATAGATAAAAATATAATACTTCTTGATCAAGTGAGGTTTATCTTAGGATAGAATGTTCAAAATTAGAAAGTTATCAATGTAGTTTTCAAGAAGAAAAATTATAAGATAGATTGAATATATACTAAAAGCCTTTGACAAAATTCAACATACCCATTCAAATTAAAAATTCTCCAAAAACTGAATTTAGAAGGTGGCAGTCAGACCAAAAAGGTGATTCCCTATAATACCATGTCCTGGTATTGTGAAATTCCCTTGAGTGTAGGTAGAACCCGTGACTGCTTTCTAGCCAAGATGATATAGCAGTGGTGATAGAAGGTCACTTCCATGATTACGTTACATTCTACAGGAATTTTGCTAGCTGACTGGCTAGAAATGGTCACTGCTGGTTTGATGAGGAAACAATGTTAAGAAAGTCAACACATGCAAGAGAATGCATGTGGCCTCTAGGAACAGTCAGCAAGAAACTACTGCCCTAGGTCTCCTAACCACCAAAAAATAAACTCTGCCAACAAACTGAGTAGTCTTGGAAGTGGATTCTTACCCAGTCAAAACTCCAAATGAGAACATAACCCAAATGAAACCTTAGCTGCAGCCCTGTGAGATCCCCAAGCACAGGACCCACCAATTGGGGCATGGACCCCACTCTCAGAATCAGTGAAATAGTGTGTACTGTCATAAACCACTATGTTGGTGGTGATTTGTTAGGCATCCGTAGAAAATGAATGTAAATTTCGATACCAGTATTATGTGGGGTTGCTACTGACAAATAACTAAAATGTGGAAGTAATTTTGGAACCACGCATAGGATAGAGGCTGGTGGATATTTTCTTCTGATTGATTTGGTAAAATAAAATAAAATAAAATCACCTTAAATTCTTGTTCTCAACTTTACAGAGTTGGTTACACTTGGTACAGCTTTCTTATGTTATTATTTTGTTTAGGGCTTTTGCATTTCAAGAGGAAAACAGACTTATTATACTTTGCTATATTGGTTGAATTTTGTTTTCCAATTAGGCCTCTCTGATAGAATGAAATAACTATTCCTTCTTTTTCTGTTATTTGGAAAATTTGGGGTAAAATTGCAACAAACTGTTTCTTGAAAGATCATTACTTGAAGGCAGTAATTATGCCTTTCTCATTTTAATTCTTCCAGCTTTTAGCATAATTCTTAACAGAAGTAGGGAGTCAATATTTAGCTATAAACTGGATATAAGACTCTTTCAGGGGGCGCCTAGGTGGCTTAGTCAAATGTCTGCCTTCAGCTCAGGTCGTGATCCCAGGGTCCTGGGACCGAGCCCCGCATCGGGCTCCCTGCTCAGTGGGGAGTCTGCTTTTCCCTCTCCCTCTGCCTGCTGCTCTGCCTACTTGTGCTCGCTCTGTGTCAAAATAAATAAATAAAATCTTAAAAAAAAAAAAAGACTCAGTTGTTCAAGAAACTTCTCAGCGGGGAAATGTACTAAACTTGACTTAATTGATAAAGAGCACATAGTACTGGGAATACAAATAAATGCCTCACATATATTTTACAAAAGAGAGCTGTAATATGTGCACTTTCTTAAAATAAACAGGAATTATAAAAATTGTTTGAAATTTTATATAAGATGTAAAGGATTCAGATTTTTCATAAATGTATGCACAAAGAAGTTTGCAAAAAACTAGAGCTTATGATTTAAGTGGACAGAGAAGCAAAATATTTTTGGTAATTATGGATTAAGTTAAAGACAAAAGAACTTGGCATAATGAAACATGTGTTTAAGCCTCAGTAGTTTCTTAAGAGCCATGTAATTTGGGGGTGCCTGGGTGGCACAGTAGGTTGAGCATCCAACTCTTGCTTTTGGCTCATGTCTGAGCTCAGTGTGGTGGGATCAAGCCCCGCATCAGGCTCCATGATCAGAGCAAGTCTGCTTGACTTTCTCTCCCCCTCTTCCTGTGCCTCTGCCTTTCCCCTCCTGCATGCTCTCTCTGAAATAAATAACTCTTTAAAAAAAGAAAAAAAAGAGCTATGTGATTTTAAGAATTAAGTTCTCTGAATCTCTGCTATTCTTTACCTGAAAATGGCACAATTATTTACACAAGGATTGAATTAGGTTGTGTATTTTAAGCACCTGTGAACTATAAAGCAATATACAAATATAGAGTGTTGTTAGAGCTGATTAGGTGTAAACTGAAACATGGTAGTTGAAAATAAGATTTTAATGAGACTATCACATGGATTCTAGAATCATTGAAAGAACATTTTTTTATGTATAAAAGAAGAATTAGCTAGCTAATTATTGCAGCTAAACTTTCAAATGCACTGTTCAGAAATGAAAAAGGGGAGAGAAGCTAAGTGAATACTTTAAAACTATAGTACAAGTATTTTTCTAATGGATTATCCACATGCGATTATCTACTCCTTGATTAGAGACAATGCATGGCTTATTGGGCCATATTTAGTATAATTAAGTGGCATCCACTGGGAGGCTATTGAAGGATTTCAGTGATGAAAGGTGGGGAGAGGTTTCTCTAAATAGGCAGCCTACAATTAATCATGTGGCAGGGAGAATGGTCTCTAAAGAAGTCTCCTGGAATCTGTGAATGTTATGTTGCAAGGCAAAGGGAATTTGCAGGTAGGCTTAATGCTAAAGACCTTAAAATAGGGAGAGTAGCCATGATTATCCAGGCAGATCCAACTGAATGCAGGACCCTAAAAGGAGAGAACTATCTCCAGCTAGAAGCAGAAGAGAGCTGAAGGAGCTAAACCTGATTAGGATTTGTTGTATGCCTGCCCCTCTGAGATGCAGGGTCTTAGGTTCAGGGACCAAAACCAGGCCTCTAGGGATGAAATGCAGTCCTCAGCTATTAGCTAGAAAAAGAATGAGGATCCTAGTCCTAAGATCTCAAGGAACTGAACTTTATCAACAATCTGAATGAGCTTGGAAATGGATTCTTCCCATCGTCTCCCAATAATGGCCAAGCTGGATCAGAGAAGCCAGTTGATCTGATCTGGCTGCAGTCTACAGAACTCTGAACTATCAGAGTTTGGTTAGCTATGGCAGCAATAGATAATTAACACAAGCCAGGAGAAAAGATATGAACAGAATTAACTATAAAGACAGTATTTAAAAATGTGTGTCTGGGTTTTATGCATGGTCCTAGAGACTCAAGGAATAAAGCATCCACAATATTTGCCTTTATCATGGAAAAGATTTGTTGTGCCTAATAAGGATTACAAACATTAAGAAATTATGTCTTGCTGATTATTTAGTTTTGGAGATGGAGGTAAGAAATTCTGGCTTTTAGAAAACATCCTAAATGACTATTATCAATTACACCTACAAGAATACCTTGAAATTAAATCTGTGTGCAGTGAAATACCCAAACCTTAAAATGAGTTCCAGCATACCAAAGGAAGTGGGAGGAGATGGTGTGAGATGGGAGAAGTCACATGGTAACAGACCGATAAAAATCGCTGCTGTGTGAGACAGTTTTATTCTGGGTGGGAAAACACTATGGAAAACTCTGAACCTTGGTGAGGGAAAGAATAAGTTTCAGGGAATAAGAATAAGAATGAGAATAATGAGAAGAAAGAGAAGAAGGAGAAGAAGGAGAAGAAGAAAGAGAAGAAGAAGAAGAAAGAGAAGAAGGAGAAGAAGAAAGAGAAGAAGGAGAAGAA
>NW_023270451.1:60550873-60631979 GCF_011800145.1 Mirounga leonina | reverse complement strand
AGAGGAAGAAGGAGGAGGAGAGGAAGAAGGAGGAGGAGAGGAAGAAGAAGGAGGAGAGGAAGAAGGAGGAGGAGAGGAAGAAGGAGAAGAAGAAGAAAAAGGAGAAGGAGGAGGAGAAGAAGGAGAAGGAGAAGGAGGAGAAGGAGGAGAAGAAAGGCGAGAAGGAGCAGAAAGGTGAGAAGGAGAAGGAGAAGAAAGGCGAGAAGGAGAAGGAGAAGAAAGGCGAGAAGGAGAAGGAGAAGAAAGGCGAGGAGAAGAAAGGCGAGGAGAAGAAAGGCGAGGAGAAGAAGGCGAGAAGAAGGCGAGAAGGCGAGAAGGCGAGAAGGCGAAGGCGAGAAGGCGAAGGCGAAGGCGAGAAGGCGAAGGCGACAAGGCGAGAAGGCGACAAGGCGAAGGCGACAAGGCGAAGGCGAAGGCGAGAAGGCGAAGGCGAGAAGGCGAAGGCGAGAAGGCGAAGGCGACAAGGCGACAAGGCGAAGGCGACAAGGCGACAAGGCGAAGGCGACAAGGCGAAGGCGACAAGGCGAAGGCGACAAGGCGAAGGCGAAGGCGAGAAGGCGAGAAGGCGAAGGCGAGAAGGCGAAGGCGAGAAGGCGAGAAGGCGAAGGCGAGAAGGCGAAGGCGAGAAGGCGAAGGCGACAAGGCGAAGGCGAAGGCGAGAAGGCGAAGGCGACAAGGCGAAGGCGAAGGCGAGAAGGCGAAGGCGAGAAGGAGAAGAAAGGCGAGGAGAAGAAAGGCGAGAAGAAGGTCTTCTAAGAAAGACCATGGTTATAGGGAAGAGAGAGATTTCTTTGAAGAAGGAAGTGGTAAAGAAAAACAAAACAAGAAATAGCACTTAAAGTTCTATAGGAACAAAGGAGTATCTCGAATAATCTCTTTCTCAAAAAAAAAATATGCCACCCATTAAAGAAATTGCACTGTACCAACAGAAAACCACAATATTGATTTAAGAAACCTGAGAAGCTACTGGAATTCTTCAGTACTGCTTATACAGAAATACCTTTTATTGATGTTTCAAGAAAGTTTTAGAAATTTAAAAATTAGAAAAAAACATAATAGGCAATGTCATAAAATGCTCCTAAGGGAAGAAAATGGAAAATGATAAGGTGTTAGAGGTAATGAAAAAATCTCCTCGAATCATCAATACTGTAACAACACGGCAACACTAAATATTCTTAAGCACTGAGTGATATTAAGATTTCAAAACAGAAATCAGTATATAAATGGATTTTAAACAGGAAAATATCTGTGAAAGGAGTTACTGAACCAAGTGAACATAACAGTGTCAGAGAACCTATGTCAGCAGTTAACCATTTAAGATGTGCAAGGGAGATTAAATTCAACTCAAGAAATACTGAGGAGAGAGATAAAACGAAGACAAAAATCAAAAGGAAAAAATAGAGGGCGCCTGACTGGCTCAGTTGGCAGAACATGGGACTCTTAATATTGGGGTTGTGGGTTTGAGACCAACATTAGGTGGAGATTACTTAAAAATAACATCTTTTTAAAAAACTAGAGGAACAAACGAGTAGAGAAAATGATAAAAAACATAAATATTATAGAAGACAGGCAAATATCCAAAATAGAGGATACTGAAGAACTGAGGATCCAGGAACTGAGAAGCTACACGGTGGTGAATTTTCTGGATTTTCTTGGTGCCTCCTAAATCCCAGACTTCCTGGTGAGAGTAACTCAGAACCCCACAGGTGGGTTGTATTTTTCTTTTATTCAGAGTGGCAAAAAGCGACTCCCACCCCCAAGTATCTGTTCTCTCCAGCCAAAGGACCATTGAAGGACCAACTTAGCAAGACATAAAACTTAAAAGAATAACTACTCTAGTCCACCCTAACTCTAGCAGGAAACAGAAACAAAAACCCCATCCCTATTCACTCCAGCAAAGGCCAGATAGTATGCTGTTATTAGGGGTCTCCAGAAAAACACATTCAAAAGGACGTTTATCTCTCTATCAAGAGATTTATTTTAAAGAATGGGCTCACATGATCGTGGTAGCTTGGAAAATCCAAATCTGATGGAGTAGGCTGGTGGGCTGGAGACTTGGGGAAGAGCTGTAACCCAAAGGCAGTCGGCTGGCAGAATTCCTGCTCACGGGGCGGGGCGGGGGTGGGGTGGGGGGTGGGAATCAGCCTTTACTCTAATAAGGCTTCACCTGATTGGCTGAGGCTCCCCACACGGTGGAGGGCAACCTGCTTTACTCACAGTCCATCTATTTAAATGTTAACCTCATTAAAAACAAAGAAACAGCAAAAATAAAACCATCTTCACAGAAACATCCAGAATAACGTTTAACCAAATATCTGGTATCATGGCCCAGCCAAGCTGACACATAAAATTAACCATCACAGATGCCTCGATTTCCACTTTGACCAGACTATAATGAGGTGCACCAATCACCTCTCTGAGGTAGTTTCAAAGAGGCTAAGGAGCTGGGACTTTTACCCCAGGTGGTAAAAAGATGTATACTTTACTAAAGTATGCCATTCATACAGAGAAGTGCACAAATTAGCTGTCAACATCTAAATGAATTTTAGCATACCTCAAGGAGAAATTGTACCTCTACCCCCACCTGACAGTAATGAAGCATCTCCTCCACTGCCCGAGAGTGGGTGCCGGAGGAGGCCTTGTGAAGAGCTAGGAAGTCTCAGTGGAGCCTTAATACGAGTTGGAATACCCACTCCTATTCAGGAGTAATGAGGAGCTCGCCCCTCTCCACTTTTAATGGAGGCCCACTGGGGAACTTTCCTCTTTCCAGCCAGTGCAGTGTCAAAACAAACTAGCTGAAAAACAAAACAAAACAAAACAAAAAAAACCCGAAACAAAAACAAAAACCCAGCTAAAACAATGTTTACATAAGATCTAGCATCTCATAGCATAATACCCAAAATGTCCCTATTCCACTTGACAGTCTTCACACCAAGAACCAGAAAAATGTCAGATGACAATGAGAATATTAAGATACTGAATATAGCTAATAACGAGGGGAATTTATATTAAAACAAGAATGAGATTTAATTTCACACCAGAGGCTTTATTAATGTCAAAACTGTAATATCATGTCCACCTGCCATTAATTAAAGTCAGGTAAATGTGCTGAAAATAAACTGACCAATAACAATTCCCTGAAGGCCCTGCCAGTTTAATTATTTCACTGAACTCAAAGTTCTCATATAGCAAACTTGCCTTTTTCTTAATTTGTCAAATTATACATTCACCAAATTGATCAAAATCTTGTTTCTCTGAATGTCTTAAGAGACAGTTCAAAATGTTGAGTGTATTTCTGGGAATTATAATTTTTATGTTTTAAAATTCTAAATGCCAAACAAGTCACAATTAGTTTTAAAAAGTAGTTTGCAGTTTATGTTTTCCAACACATGTTCAATCCATTTTATAGCTTTTCCTACTTTCTCAGTGTTTGAGTTTGCATTCTTCAATGGGAGGAAGGAGGGAGAAGTTATCAGTGATGCAAAGGATTTGGGTAACACTGCAAAAAAATATAGATAATTCAAAACTTAGAACAACAACAAAAAAAACATGTTTCATATTGCATCATTTCTTCAGAAGGCCGGGGCTCAATGCCCTTTCTTTTTTTTTTTCTTTTTCTTTTAAAGATTTTATTTATTTATTTGATAGAGAGCATGAATGGAGTGGGAAGAGGGGCAGAGGGAGAGGGAGAAGCAGGGATCCCGACTTGGGGCTTGAGGGGCTCAATCCCAGGACCCTGAGATCATGACCTGGGCCAAAGGCAGATGCTTAAACCAACTGAGCCACACAGGCGCCCCTGCCTTTGTTCATCTGGTGAAAACATCTTTTCCTGGATATAGGCCCCATCTGTTTTATACTTCTTGGTTCCTCTCTCACTATTCTTTCCTTTTCTGTCCTCTCCGACAGGTGATTTATATTCCTTTGGGGGTCAGAAGCTAGCTCTTCTATCAGTTTGCATTATTACCCACTCTTTTTTTTTTTAATTAAAAAACTAGTTTCTGCTTTAATTTTTAGTATTTAACATTTGGATCAGAAATTTAGATTCAGAAACACTTTTTAAAAATCTCTCAATAGAGAGAAATGACTTTTGTCTCCAAGACAATTATCTCAAAGCTTTACCTATTTCTTTTAAGATGCTGCAGTTATGGGTGCCTGGGTGGCTCGGATGGTTGAGCATCTGCCTTCGGCTTGGGTCATGGTTCCGGGGTCCTGGGATCGAGTCCCGCATCGGGCTCCCTCTGCCTCTCTCTCTCTCTCTCTCTGACCCTCATGAATAAATAAATAAAACATTAAAAAAAAAAAGATGCTGCAGTTATGTAACTCCAGGTATATATACCCTGCCTCTCAAAACAGTGAATATAGAAAATTATCAATTCTTAAGAGTACAAAACTTTTGGAAAAATCAGTTTTAGTATGACAAAATACTACTCCTTACAAAATTATCTGAACAAATACAGCTCTACCTTGGCACATGTGAACCCTGAATGTTACTTTCTCATATCTCTATTTCTTCTGTGAGGAAGAAAAAATTATCAACACCAATGAAATCCTTGTGGTAGCACAGAACCTGACTGCTATTCAGTAAGCCAGTAAGGACAAAGCTACAGACAGCAGAGTGCAAAATAAAATAGAGGATATAAAATTTAAAAAGTGCAGTTTTGGGGTGCCTGGGTGGCTCAGTTGGTTAAGCGACTGTCTTCGGCTCAGGTCATGATCCTGGAGTCCCGGGATCGAGTCCCACATCGGGCTCCCTGCTCAGCGGGGAGTCTGCTTCTCCCTCTGACCCTCCCCCTCTCATGCTCTCTGTCTCCCATTCTCTCTCTCAGATAAATAAATAAAACCTTAAAAAAAAAAGTGCAGTTTTGTCCTCCATGAGTTCATAAACCAATGCAAGAAATAGACATATGTCTAAATACCAAACATATTGCAAGTGCCTTGACAGAAGTACAAACACAGTGCTATGTTAGATATTAATTCTAAGTGATGCAATTTGGAAAGAATACTGATAATTGAGTAATATTTAATTGGGTTCTAAGAGAAACAGAATTATTACCTCCAAACTCAAGTGAACATTAAGGAAATATATCATTTAAGATTAATTTAGGAAGAAATGTTGAGCAGAATGGGGACCAGTCTCGGAGAATATATTGGATGACAAAGTAAGATCGTTAAACTTCCAATACAAGTAGCCTAACCTATACATATATTTATACATATATATGTGTGTGTATACATATATACGTGTGTATATATATATGTATGTATGTATGTATATGTATGTATTTCCTGTATGTCTGGATTTCAATTGACATTTATCACCAAGACACAAAAGAGACATTTTTTACATGTACTACATCCATCTTAACTATAACAAAGATTGGTTAAACCTGACCTGAAAAATAGCTGTTCAATATATTTGTCACAGACTTGATATTCAAGTTAAAAAATGTATAGTGGCATAATGCATTTTACTAACACATCCCTCTTACCTATTTTTTCCTCCTCTCCCTCCTCTCTTTTTCTCTCTCTGTCTTTCCCTCTCTCTCTCCACTCCTCTCTCTCTCCTCTTCTTCTCCCCTCTATTCCTCTCTGACTCTCTCTCTGTTTCTCTCTCTCTCATTTCAAATACATAATCCATTGGAGAAAATGATACAGACTACCTCTGACCCACCATCAGATTTATTAACTTTAAGATGTAGTCTTAGATATGCCTGATTTTAATGCATTATTTATGCCTCACAGATATATATATGAAGAACCCTATTTACAGTTCCTCATTCTCTTGTCAAAAAATATCAATTTATCCACATTTGAATTTTATTATTCCAAAACATTTTTATACCACACTATATACATCTATCTGAAAATATACATATTGTATTGTATGGTTGTCATCATTCTGAAATTTGCTTCATTGATTGATTTTTGATCAGTTTATCGATATTGATACATGTATATAGCTCAAGTTCATTCATATTTATTGCACATCATTTCATTGTAAAACCCACAAAATATTTGTCCATCCTCCTACTGAGAGAGATTTCGATTGTTTCCCAGTGATTGCTCTTATAAACAATAGAGTGATAAACTGGGTGTTATACGCAAACAATGAATCATGGAACACTACATCAAAAACTAATGATGTAATGTATGGTGATTAACATAACATAATAAAAAAATAAAAATTTAAACAAAATATTCTTTTAATATTTTCTTGTTTATTTGCGTGACATGCCTGTAGGTGGAATTTTAGGGTAATACGTGTTTTTTTATCATTGTTAAGGTCACTCTCAAAAGTGGTACTACCAAATTACATTTCTTCCACCATTATGTGAAGTTTCCATTGTTCAACACCTAAGCCACATTTGCTATCATTATATATTCAATTTTTGTAAATTATTTTTAATTTGAAATTTATTTTTGTATTTCACTGATTATAAGAAGACTGTGAGCATTTTTTTACTGTTTTTTTAAATGTTTTGTTTTCCCTTTTCTGTGAATTCTGTGAGGAATTCACATTCTTCATTTTTCTATTGGGTAATAATATATTTTCCTTATTTATTTGTATGAGATGTTCAAATACTGGTTATAATTCTTTGTTAGTTAATTACGTGTTGAAAGTTAACTTCCATAAATATTTTTCACAGTTTGTGTATGGTTTATGGTGAGATTTTTCATAAAGTTAATGTAGCTAAATTTATCAACCTTTCCTCATGTGTATTATGTCCTGTTTTTAAATATTTAGGTCATAACAATATTCTACATGATTTTCTTCAAAAATGTTAGAGTTTTGTTTTTGAACATTAGAACTATATGCTAACCAAAAATACTTTCTATGTGTAGTGTTAAACCAGAATCAATTTATTTCTTATCAAAACCATTGACTTAGAACATTTTTTTGGGAAGTCTGTATTTTCTCCACTGGTCTCTGTCATATACATTTTATCATGAGAGTAATTTTCTTCTAGATCCTCTATTTTATTTATTAGAAATATTTGTTGGTTTATGAACCAATTTCACAATGGCTTAATTATTACACCTTTATATTAAATCTTGCTTTGAGGAAGAGCATGTGCTATTCATTTTTCAAAATAGTTATTCTTTCTTAGAATAGCATTGGCGATTGTTAGTGTATGTGCCATTATAAGTAAATCTGTCAATTTCCATGGAAAAAAGTGTTTTGAAAATTCTATTAAAATATGAATTTATATTAATTTGGGAAAATAATTAATATTGTACTAACAAAGTTAATCTTAGGAGAAACTGTTATCTTACAAAGTGGTATTATTTTACACTGACCATTAACTTTTAAGTGTTTCATTGGCTCTACATACAGTCTTGCAAAAATTTTGTGTATCAGGCTATTTAATTTTAGGACTATTTTTTTAATTTGGAGGGGGTATATAGTGGTATCTTCTAATGGTTTTATTTTTAATTTCTCTACTATTTGGTATATACACAATTTTCTGTTTATTGGCCATTTCCATATTTTCCTTTGTGAAATGTCTGTTCAGGTTATTTGCTCATGTGAACATTATTTGTCTTTTAGTTATCAATTTAACAGAGATGTTTATATATTCATAACACATTTTCTTTTTCATATCCATATACTTTCACTTATTACAAACATGTATAATAAACACATATTACAAACATGTATAAATTATGAATATTTTCAATATTCCTAAAATATTTTCTCCTAGTCCATGGCTTCTTATTTCCTTATTTACTCTCTTAATGGGGTCTTTGATAATAGAACATAGTTTTGATGGATATTTTCACTGAATATGACAATTTTCAATTCAATCTATTTGACCTTTTTATTCTTCTTTTAGCATTTTAAAACTGCATTTTATGTTGGCTTCTATTGTTTCCAATTAAAAAAATCAGTCAACATCATCGTTACCTTTCTGTAAGGTTTTTTTTCTGTAGGTGTGTTTATCTTTATTTATTTTATTTATTTATTTTTAAAGATTTTATTTATTTATTTGACAGAGAGAGACACAGCGAGAAAGGAGAACACAAGCAGGGTGAGTGGGAGAGGGAGAAGCAGGCTTCCCACAGAGCAGGGAACCCGATGCGGGGCTCGATCCCAGGACCCTGGGACCATGACCTGAGCCAAAGGCAGACGCTTAACGACTGAGCCACCCAGGTGCCCCTAGGTGTGTTTATCTTTAATTCTGGTTTCAGCTATCTGCGTATGATGTGCCAGGATGTCTTTTACTTTGTATTTATTCACCTTTAGATAGGTAGAGCTCCTTAGATATCTTGGTTGATGTTTTGCATCAAATTTTAAAAATACATGGTCATAAAAAAAAAAGAAAAACAAATGGAAAGAAAACAAACAAACAAATACATGGTCATTATTTTCCAAGTTTCTCTAGCCCATCATCTCCTCCTCTGCCCTTGGAACTAAATTAGTTAAACTGTTCTTTCCTTTGCTGCGTTCAGTATGTTAAACCAACTGTCATTTCCTTACTCCATGTTGAGCTCGGAGCCTGATGCGTGGCTGAATGTTAGGACCCTAAGATCATAACCTGAGCTGAAACCAAGAGTCCAATGCTTAACCAAATGGGCCACCCAGGTGCCCCTGTCATCTCCTTCTTATTTGGAATTTCTCTTTGTCTCCTGAAACCTCCATATCTTCATTTATTATTCCCTCTTTTACTTTATTTTACATATTTATAATAGATGTATCAAAATCTTTGCTAATCCTAATAAGTTCATAATAAATTTGTATGTCAGTCAATTTCTTTTTTTTTTTTTTTTTAAGATTTTACTTATTTATTTTACAGAGAGAGACACAGAAAGAGAGGGAACACAAGCAGGGGCAGTGGGAAAGGAAGAAGCAGGCCTCTCACTGAGCAGGGAGCCCGATGTGGGGCTTGATCCCAGGACCCAGGGATCATGACCTGAGCCAAAGACAGACGCTTAACGACTGAGCCACCCAGACGCTCCTATAAGTCAATTTCTATTGTCAGGTTTCTTACTGATCAAGGTTACTTTTTTCATGCTCCTTTGCATATTTTATATATTTTCATAATTTCCTTCCAGATATTTGTTACAAAATAGTAAGGAATTATAATTGTTATTGTTTTGTTCTTTTAATTTCCTCAAGATTGGAAGACTTTCCACTTTATGGTGATAGATGAGAAGTTCTAATTATTCAGATTCTTCCTAGAGTTATGTTAAGCAGGTGATGACCTGGAGCTATAATTAGACTGAATTCACCTGTGATTAGACCGACTTTCAAAATCCTGTGCCATCAACAGCTTTTTGACCTTGTAAGTATTTAAATTGGGAGATCAGTAAGCTGCAATATCAGATATTTTCAGTGCATATACTGATTCAAGTATGGCAAGATCCTAGAATTCAAGGATAGAAACAAAATGTACAAGATCTTTCAATTTCTTTCTGCTTTCTTCTCTCTTGTGTGGGTGGATTGGTCAGGCCTAGTCACTTGTTTTTACATTTGATACCTGACAAACCATACTATCCATGTCCTGACAAACCATATTATCATTAACATTTTTGTTGGTTTCTCCATTTCTCCAAAAACCTCCACTAGCTTGGCCAGGCTGTTCCTTTGTATGATGTATATAAGCCAGGCACACACCCTTGAGTCAAGCTGCTACCAAATATAAACTGTTTATTTCTCTCTGGAATTGACTTAATGAAGGCTTCTTTGCATCCACTGCTCTTTGATAGGTCATACAATATTTTGACTTAAGATATTCTTGTGATTACCACAGATGAAAAAGTTTTCTGGATTCTTCTATATCTTATCCATAATAAAAATCTTTACCATCTAGTTTTAAAGTATTTTACCTAGGATGATCTTGAGAATGCTAGTTATAAGATTAGTGATTTACTGGTTCATATCCTAGTTAAGTGAGTGTAGCTGCTGCCCTTTGCTTTCATTTGCCCATCTCTGCGTTGGTGGTATAGTGGTGAGCATAGCTGCCTTCCATTTGCCCATTTCTTGCTATAAGCATTCATATCAAGATATTATTTTTTATTTATTTTATTTATTTTTAAAGACTTTTTAAAATTTATTCATTTGAGAGAGACAGAGAGAGCAAGCAAGAGCATGAGTTGGGGGCATGGTCAGAGGGAGAGGGACAAGCAGACTTCCTGCTGAGCAGGGAGCCCAACATGTG
Source organism: Mirounga leonina (assembly GCF_011800145.1). Lineage (NCBI taxonomy): Eukaryota > Metazoa > Chordata > Mammalia > Carnivora > Phocidae > Mirounga > Mirounga leonina. The sequence continues at coordinate 60,621,819 of NW_023270451.1, read as the reverse complement.
GCTCAATCCCAGGACCCTGAGATCATGACCTGAGCCGAAGACAGAGGCTTAACCAAGTGAGCCACCCAGAGACCCCAAGATATTATTTTTTAGGAGAGACAAATCTGAATATCCTTGATTTCTTCTTCCTTCTTAGTAGTTTAACGGGTAAGCATGTTTGAGTATCATTTTAAAACAAACTGATATGAATGTAACTAATCTGGTGATTCCAATTTCTAACAATGTCATTATTATAACAAGGATCTTTATTTCCCTTCCCTTCAAGTCGGCTGAAAGTTATAGGTGTAGGATTATTTTTCCATGGAGCATAATTCATACTGTGTACAATTTAGTTATGACCAGATGCAGCGCATACCTCTGTGCAATCAATGAGTTCCTCCTATATCTTGCCTGCTATGCAATACTTCCACTTCTAAGTTTTATCAAATAAGTTCTATTTCATATTGAAATATGTGATACCAGCATTGTGTGAGTTCATGCCTCTTTAGTAGGGCAGATTTTATTTTGTGACCTTCATATAGAGCCAGGGGTCTACCTCATTCTTGAACTTCAAGCAGTAACCTTGACTTTAGTCTATCATGCTGCATGAATCATGTTAAAACCCTTCAAGGTCAATCATCAATAACCTTTCATGATTCAAAATCCCGTTTATCATTTTTTTTGCTTCCAATTATGACCCAGTGTGCCCTTGGCTATAGTCCTACTTCACCATTTTGCTCTTTTCTTTCCTGTCTCCCCACTCTCACAAAATGTTCAATTTGTTTTTAAATGCAGCAACATATAAAGAGCATGAAATCTAGAGATAGGCTATCTTAGATCTGAATTCTACTACCACTATTAGCTGCATGATGTGAGATCAATTAAATAACTACTCTTGGACTCAGTTCCTTAAACTGTAATAATTATAGTAATAATATCAATAATACCTACCTTACAGAGATGTCATGGGAATTAAATATGTATATGTTCAGAGAATGCCTTACAGATTCTAATCATTATGAATGATAATCATTTTTATATTATAACATCTTCTGTCATTAAGGGTTTGGAGCAGAGGGGGATTAACAGAGAATATATATATATTTTATTCCTTCTATCTTCCCCTAAATTCTCCTCCCTTTCTTCTGTTCTGTTCTTCAATTTGTTATATGTAAAACAAAACATGCACATATAAAACCATATCATTAGTTCTAAAAATCTTCCCCAAATAGTCAATAAAAGATTATCACCCTACTGGTGGACTGGATATTCTGGGAGCCTTCCTATTAAATTACACAAAATATATATTTTGGTGCATTCTTGTGTTTACTCATAAGCAATACAATTTTCTAAAACCCCAAAAAAGAAAAAATAGGAAGGAAAGAAGGCAGGAAGGCAGGAAGGTAGGCAGGAAGGAAAGAAACACTGAATTAAGGAGGTGAAACCTATGCAAGAAGCAGTTAGCAGAACAGAGAAAACAAGATAAAAAATAATAAGCAAAATTAACCTCATGGTGAAAGCCTATATCAGAACTGATTAAGCCTTTGGCCAAGGGGAGATGTGGAAGGGATGCCTGAAAGAAACTAAAATGGCTCTTAACAGAAGCAAATGAAATATTTCTCTGAAAGTATCCTAATATAGGCGTTTAGTATACTCATGCTCAATAAAATATGAATTCATACTGAATTAGAAATCACAAGGAGTGCCTGGGTGGCTCAGTCGGTTGAGTGCCTGACTTCGGCTCAGGTCATGATCCCGGAGTCTGGAGATCAAGCCCTGCGTTGTCAGGCTCCCCGATGGGCAGGGAGTCTGCTTCTCCCTCTCCTGCTAGGACTCGTACCCCAACTTGTGCTCACTCTCTCTCTTGCTCAATTTCTCTCTCTCAAATAAATAAAATATTTAAAAAAAAGAAATCACAAGAATCTAGATTCTGTGAATAAGAGTGACCAGAATTAACAAGCAGGAGCTGTAAGCACCCACAGACTCTAGATATGTTATGACCAAAAATAATATATAATGTTAAATATATCATTCCAGATTTGCATACCTACTGGAAGGTTTGCACAGAAATTATATACAATGGCAAAAACTACTCTGAATGTAGCACAGAGAGACAGAGAATGAAAATATGAAAGAGAAGTTAAGTGACCATGAAGATAAAAACAAAAGTCAATATGCAAATTATTTGAGGTCCAGAAAGAGAAAATAGAAACTATGGAGAAGAGACAATGATTGAAAACATAACACTAAGAATTTTCAATACTATTCAAAAGTATGAATTGATAGTTATAGAAATTACCTATAATATTAACAATGGAAAACTGCTTAATAATTCAGAACTCTAATAAATATTTTAACATTCAGTAATAAGGACAGATCATTATGCAGTCATCAAAAAAAAAATGAAATCTTGCCATTTGCAATGACATAGATGGAACTAGAAGGTATTATGCTAAGTGAAATAAGTCAATCAGAGAAAGACAATTATCATATGATCTCACTGATAAGAGGAATTTGAGAAACAAGACAGAGGATCATAGGGGAAGGGAGGGAAAAATGGGACAAGACGAAACCAGAGAAGGAGACAAACCATAAGAGACTCTTAATCTCGGTAAACAAACTGAGGGTTGCTGGAGTGGAGGGGGGTGGGAAGGATGGGGTGGCTGGGTGATGGACATTGGGGAGGGTATATGCTATGGTGAGCACTGTGAGTTGTGTAAGACTGATGAATCACAGACCTGGACCCCTGAAATAAATAATACATTATGTTAATCAATCAATCAATCAATCAATCAATAAAATAAAAAAATAAGGACAGATCATGTACCAAATAAAAACAATTAGGCTCATAATATAACTGTCAGTATTATGTTGAAAATCAGAAGGTGATTTTGAGGAATTTCAATCGATCTAAAATTGTGGACTAAAACTATCTTCAAGACAAAGTAAAACAAATATTTCAGGTGAGCAAAAACTGGTAGATTTGCTTCATATATTATAATACATTTAGATTATTTTGTAACATTATACCTTGATTCCAAAAATTCCCTCTATGTACATATGTTTTTAAGTAGTATATATTAAGGTTTACTCTTTTTGCTCTAATGTTCTATTCATTCTAAGCAGTTTGACTAATACTTAATATCTTCCATTCACTATTACGTATTATACAGAATGATTTCACTGCCCTACAATTCCCTGTACTTAACCTATGCAATGCTCCCCAACACAACTCCTGGAAACTATTGATCTTTAGTAGTTATCTGTACTATTTATCTTTTTCAAAATACAATGTAATTGAAATCATAAAGTATCTAGATTTTTCAGACTGGTCTTTTTCACATAGGAACATGCATTTAAGATTAATTAGTCATTTTGTAGCTTGGTAATTTATTTATTTATTTTTATTGATGAATAATATTCTATTGTATGTTACCACAACTGATTTATACATTATCCATTATCCAACCCACTGAAGGAAATTTTGTTTTTTTCAAGTTTTTAGTAATCATGCATACAGCTGCTATGAATAGCCATGTGAAGGCATGGATAAGTTTTTTAAATTAGTTGGGTAAGTATCTAGGAGCATGATGACTTGATTGTACAGAAAGATTCTGTTTAGTTTTTAAGACTGCCAAAATGTCTTCCAAAGAAGCCTTACCATTTTGCATTTCAACTGCAATTACTGAGATTTTCTGTTGTTCAGGATCCTCACCAGCACTTGGTATTGTTAGCTCTTTGGATTTTAACCAGTCTGATAGATGTATAGGGCTCTCTCTCGGTTTCAATTTACATTTGCCTAATGACAAACAATAATCATTTCCTATGTTTATTTGCTATCTGTATATCATCTTCGGTGCCTATTTAGGTCTTGCACCCATTTTTACATTGAGTTGTTTGTTTCCTTATTGTTGAGCTTTAAAAGTATTTTGTATATTTTGGATACAAGTACTTCATCAGATATATGTTTTAAACATATTTTCCCCAATCTATGGCTTGTCTTTGTGTTGTCTTAACAGTGTCTCCCAGCGAGCAGAAAATTTTATTTTAATAATGTCAGACATCATTTTTTTTTTCTTTTAGGGATTGCATTCTTGGTGTTGTATTTAAAACCTCATCACCAACCCAAGTTCATATAAATTTTCTCCTATCTTTTCTTCAAGACTTTTTATAATTCTATATTTTACATTTCAGTATAAGATCAATTTTAGTTAATATATCTGTAAACAATAATATTTGTGTATAGATTCCTTACTTTGCATAAAGATATTGTTTCACCACCATTTCTTGAAATGACTAGCCTTTTTCCATTGAATTGTTTCTCTTTCATTGATTATCATTTGACTATGTTTACATGGATCTATTTCTGAGCTCTTTAATATATTCCATAGATAAATATAGCCTCCTGCCCATGCCTTCTGTCTATCCTTTCACTAAGAACACGTTGTCTTCTTTAGTGTAGACATATAATATGTCAAAAAATTGGGTAGTGTGTGTTTTCCATCTTTGTTCTTCATCTTCAGTATTGTGTTAGCTATTCTATGTCATTTGCCTTTCCATATAAACTTCAGAATTGGTTTGTTGATATCTATGAAATAGCTTTCTGGGGTTTTGTTTGAAATTACTTTGAATCTATTGATCAAATCTATTTGACATCTTAATAATACTGAGTCCCCCAGCCCAGAAACACAGTACATCTCTCCACTTACTTAAATTTTACTTGATTTTTTAAAAATGCTCTTTTGTAGTTTCCCACATATAGGTCCTTTAGAAATTTTGTTAGGTTTATAACTATGTGTTTCATTTTTGCTGTTACTATAAATATTATTTTGTTATTTTCAAATTTCAAGTCTTACTGTTGGCATATTGGAAAGTAAAGAATATTTATATTAACCTTGTATCCTGCAATGTTGCTATAATTGTTTATTAGCTCAGGAAATCATCTTTTTATTGATTCTTTGGGACTTTCTACATAGACAATCATATCATCTCTGAAGAGTTTTATTTATTTTTTATTTTTCTGTCTGTATACTTGTAATCTATTTAACTATTCTTTCAGATTTTCTACATAGTGTCATCTGAGAGCAAAGAATTTTATATATATATATACCTTTTATTTCCTTATCTTGCCTTATTGCATTTGCTAGTACTTCCAGTATAATGTAAAGAAGTTGTAGGATTGAATATTATTGCCCTGTACCTGATCTTAGTGGGAAGGCTTTGAATTTCTCACCATTAAGTATGATGCTAGCTGGCTTTTTCTTTTTTTTTTTTAACTTGAAGAAGTGTTCCTTTATTCCTAGTTTACTTAGAGATTTTAAAATCATAAATGATATTGGAGTTTTGTCAAATTCCTTTTCTGTATCTACTGATGTGATGGATTACAAGAATTGATTTTTTTAATGTACCAACCTTGCATATTTGGGATAAATCCCACTTGATCATGGTGTATAATTCTTTTTATGCATTGTTGGATTCAACTTCCTAATATTTTGTTGAGGATTTTCATATCTATATTCATGAGAGATATTGGCTCATAGTTTTATTGTGGTATTTTTGTATGATTTTGGTATTAGGGTAAAGCTGGCTTCATAGAATGAGTTAGGAAGTGTTCTTTCTACTTCTATCCTATGAAAGAAATTGTAGAGAATTAGTGCAATTTCTTTTTAAAATGTTTCAGCCAGTATTATCTCAAATATTCCTTCTGCCTCATGCTTTTTTTCTTTTCCTGCTGGTATTTCAATTACACATATGCTATATCTTTTGAAATTATCTGACGGTTCTTGGATATTCTGTTCTACTTTCTTTATTCTTTTTTATCTTTGCATTTCTATTTGTGAAATTTCTATTGACAATATCTTCAAGCTCTCTACTTTGTTTTCTTGGCCATGTTGAATCTACCAGTGAGCTTATTAAGAAACATTCTTCATTTTAATAGTGTTTTTCATTTCTTGCATTTCCTTTTATTTCTTTTTTAATTGTGTCTCTGCTTATGTTACCAATCTCTTTTTGCATGCTGTCCACTTTTTCCATTAGAGCCCTTAACATATTGGTCATTGTTTTAAATTCCCACTCTGTCATATGTGAGTCTTGTTTGATGCTTGCTTTTCTTTACAAACTGTCTTTTGTTGCCTTTTGTCATGCCTTGTAATTTTTAGTTGAAAGTCAGACACTTTTTTTTTCTTGAATGATAGTGACTGAGGTAAATGAGCCATTAGTGTGAAGATTTCTGTTAATCTGTCTAGGATTTAGGCATTATTTAGGATTTGCAGTAGCCATATATTCCAGAGACTTATATTCCTCGATTGTTCTTGTCTTACCAATTCCTTTGGGTTTGGACTTCCCTAAGTACTCCTCCTAAGAGAAAATCTGTGTTTTGCAGCTTTCAACTATAATTCACTATTACACTGGAGCTCTGTTGGTGTGTTAGTAAGGCACAGAGAGAAGCATTCTATAGTCTTCCAATTAAATATCAGTTTCTTATTGACTACTGTCTCTGGCCCATGACATTTACATGTTTTCTTCTTCTTCCTTTTTTTTTTTTTAAAGTAGGCTCTATGCCCAGCATGGAACCCAATGTGGGGCTTGAACTCACTACCCTGAGATCAAGACCTGAGCTGAGATAAAGAGCCAGATGCTTAACCAACTGTGCTACCCAGGCACCCCTACATGTTTTTTTCTTATGTAGCTTCACCCTCTCTCAGGCAGGACAGAAGACTAGAATGAACAGGGATGAAAATAATGCCCTTCCTCCACTACTCTGGGACAAGGTTCTAATGATACCCCTCTCCTTGGAAAATAAGTCTTTGTTACAGAGAAGGTTCTAGGAGTGTTTCACAATAGTTACTCTGCCCCTGTTAGAATCACCAAGGGGATATTTCTCAAATTTTTAACCACAAGAACCTGCTAGAATTCCTGGTAGTAAAGCCCAGGAAATTGTCAAGGAACTTTCTTACTCTCATACTAGCCATTCATTCTCCAGCAATTCATCAAAATCACTATTTAAGTATGCCTACCAGTTTATGGTTCCACCTCCACCAGCTTTGGCTCTTGGTAAACAGTCTCAGCTTTGACTTTCTGGATTTGCCTCTGGGAACCTCTTTCTCTGACTGATTTAAGAAGACTCATTGATTTTCAGTTTGTCCAGCTTTTCTTTGTTGTAAGGAGGGGAGTAACAACTCTCAAGATCTTTACATGTCAGAGCTAAAAATTGAAAATCCCAAATGGTTTTTAAAATTTAATAATAAAATTTTAAGGAAAAGCTATACACAAGAGGAAATCTTTATAAATTACTTTTGTCTAATTCCCACGTTAGAGCTGTTTGATTTTAAGTGCCTGAATCTATGGGTCAACAGTGTGGTTAGTTGTATTTTCATGCTGATTTAATAAAACCATGAAAGCAGAAGAAAAATTGGACTCAAATGACTTTGTAATTGAAATTCTGTAATTAATAATTTATGTCTTCCTTGTGTGGATAGCCAAAGAACTAAATCCTGGATTAATCTTGCTGCCAGTTACATTTCAAAGAACATTTGGGAAAAAATATGGGTAAAACTTAAAAATTAAAAAAAAAACATTTTTCCCTTTTATTTTCTCATTTGTAACATTCTACTTCACTAGTTTATTTATTCAGTATGTTCATATTTATAATCAGATACGAGTGGTGTTTCTATTTTGGCCTATTCTTTGTATGAGCTTAAACCAAGATAATAAAACACAACTGGTAACTCCGATTAACTAAATTCTCTTTTGAAGTGTAGAAGAATAATAAACCCCAGGAACACCATGCTGCATTTTTAAGGCAAAGTATTAGACCAGCAGTAGAATTTGTCCTAATTTTCTGCCTTTCGCATTCTAGGCTATGTTTTTTTAGTCTGTGATCCCTATCATTAAAGGGTTGGAACTGATGCAGAGCCAGTTCCACCCACTGCACAGATGCAGGAAACGATGGGAGAAAATGAGGCTGAAAATAAGTACCTGTGACTTCAAGGAAACACAGTTGTCTTAAAGACAAAACATCAAGGTATTGTGAAGGCAAAGTATGATAAAAGTCAGGTATGCTAGAACACCAAAATGATTTAATTGGCTACATATCACAATCAACATTGTCTGCCCAATGGTTTTTGAAGGAAAAACAATGATTAATAACGAAGTACTCATTTAAAAAAATATATCCTTATTGCTTAAATGTTATTTGAAATATGCTTTTCTGTTGATCAACGTCCATACGTTAATATTAAAATAGGGAGGTAGTGCTGGATTTAAAAAATTTTCCAAAAGGAAGGAGTCTTGGGTGAGTTGCAAGTGTTGTTTTCCTGCTTTCTTTGTATAAAAATAGATATTAATTGGGACTGTGCAAAGCTTTGGGGATTGTGAGTGGGAAATGATTTAACTGTTTTAGGAGCGTGGGTTTTCAGAGATATATGTTTTGTTGTGGCATATTTTTTATTATGTTAAATTAATCACCATACATTACATCATTAGTTTTTGACGTAGTGTTCCATGAATCATTGTTTGCATATAACACCCAGTGCTCCATGCAGAATGTGCCCTCTTTAATACCCATCACCAGGCTAAACCATCCTCCCACACTCTTCCCTCTAGAACCCTCAGTTTGTTTTTCAGGGTCCATAGTCTCTCATAGTTCGTCTCCCCCTCTGATTTCCCCCCTTCATTCTTCCCCTCCATCTTCTTCTTCTTCTTTTTTTAAATATAATGTATTATTTGCTTCAGAGGTACAGATATGTGATTCAACAGTCTTGCACACGTCACAGCGCTCACCATAGCACATATCCTCCCCAATGTCTATCACCCAGCCAACCCATCTCTCCCACCCCGCACCACTCCAGCAATGCTCAGTTTGTTTCCAAAGATTAAGAATTCCTCATATCATTGAGGTCATTCATACATGTCTTTCTCTGATTGACTTATTTCACTCAGCATAATAACCTCCAGTTCCATCCATGTTGTTGCAAATGGCAAGATATCATTCTTTTTGATGGCTGCATAATATTCCATTGTATATATATACCACCTCTTCTTTATCCATTCATCTGTTGATGGACATCTTGGCTCTTTCCACAGTTTGGCTATTGTGGACATTACTGCTATAAACATCAGGGTGCACATACACCTTCGGATCCCTACATTTGTATCTTTGGGGTAAATACCCAGTAGTGCAATTGCTGGATCGTATGATAGCTCTATTTTCAACTTTTTGAAGAACCTCCATACTGTTTTCCAGAGTGGCTGCACCAGCTTGCATTCCCACCAATAGCGTAGGAGGGTTCCCCTTTCCCTGAATTCCCGCCAATATCTGTCATTTCCTGACTTGTTAATTTTAGCCATTCTGACTGGTGTCAGGTGATATCTCACTGAGGTTTTGATTTGGATTTCCCTGATGCCAGGCGATGTTGAGCACTTTTTCATGTGTCTGTTGGCCCTTTGGATGTCTTCTTTGGAAAAATGTCTGTTCATGTCTTCTGCCCATTTCTTGATTGGATCATTTGTTCTTTGGGTGTTGAGTTTGATAAGTTCTTTATAGATTTTGGATACTAGCCCTTTATCTGATATGTCATTTGCAAATATCTTCTCCCATTCTGTCAGCTTTTTGTTTTCTTGACTATTTCTTTTGCTGTGTAAAAGCTTTTTATCTTGATGAGGTCCCAATAGTTCATTTTTGCCCTTGCTTCCCTTGCCTTTAGCGATGTTTCTAGGAAGCAGTTTCTGCGGCTGAGGTCGAAGAGGTTGCTGCCTGTGTTCTCCTTTAGGATGTTGATGGACTCCTGTCTCACATTGAGGTCTTTCAACCATTTGGAGTCTATTTTTGTGTGTGGTGTAAGGAAATGGTCCAGTTTCATTCTTCTGCATGTGGCTGTCCAATTTTCCCAACACCATTTGTTGAAGAGACTGTCTTTTTTCCATTGGACATTCTTTCCTGCTTTGTCGAAGATTAGTTGAGCATAGAGTTGAGGGGCCATTTCTGGGCTCTCTATTCTGTTCCACTGATTGATGTGTCTGTTTTTGTGCCAGTACCATACTGTCTTGTTGATGGCAGCTTTCTAATAGAGCTGGAAGTCCAGAATTGTGATGCCGCCAGCTTTGCTTTTCTTTTTCAACATTCCTCTGGCTATGCGGGGTCTTTTCTGGTTCCATACAAATTTTAGGATGATTTGTTCCATTTCTTTGAAAAAAGTGGATGGTATTTTGATGGGCATTGCATTGAATGTGTAGATTGCACTAGGTAGCATTGACATCGTCACAATATTTGTTCTTCCAATCCATGAGCATGGAACATTTTTCCATTTCTTTGTGTCTTCCTCAATTTCTTTCATGAGTATTTCACAGTTTTCTGAGTACAGATCCTTTGCCTCTTTGGTTAGATTGATTTCTAGGTATCTTATGGTTTTGGGTGCAGTTGTAAATGGAATTGACTCCTTAATTTCTCTTTCTTCTGTCTTGTTGTTGGTGTATAGGAATGCCACTGATTTCTGTGCATTGATTTTATATCCTGCCACTTTACTGAATTCCTGTATGAGTTCTAGCAGTTTTGGGGGGGAGTCTTAGGGGTTTTCCACATAAAGTATCATATCATCTGCAAAGAGTGAGAGTTAGACTTCTTCTTTGCTGATTTGGATGCCTTTTATTTCTTTTTGTTGTCTGATTGCTGTGGCTAGGACTTCTAATACTATGTTGAATAGCAGTGGTGATAGTGGACATCCCTGCCATGTTCCTGACCTTAGGGGGGAAAGCTCTCAGTTTTTCCCCATTGAGAAAGATATTCGCTGTGGATTTTTCATAGATGGCTTTCATGATATTGAGGTATGACCCTCTATCCCTATACTCTGAAGAGTTTTGATCAAGAAACGATGTTGTACTTTGTTAAATGCTTTTTCTGCATCTTTGAGAGGATAATATGGTTCTTGTTCTTTCTTTTATTAATGTATTATATCACATTGATTGATTTGCGGATGTTGAACCAACCTTGCAGCCCAGGGATAAATCCCACTTGGTGGTGAATAATCCTTTTAATGGTCTGTTGGATCCTATTGGCTAGTATTTTGGTGAGAATTTTTGCATCCATGTTCATCAAGGATATTGGTCTGTAATTCTCCTTTTTGACGGGGTCTTTGTCTGGTTTTGGGATCAAGGTAATGGTGGCCTCATAAAATGAGTTTGGAATTTTCCTTCCGTTTCTATTTTTTAGAACAGTTTCAGAAGAATAGGTATTAATTCTTCTTGAAATGTTTGGTAGAATTCCCCTGGGAAGCCATCTGGCCCTGTGCTTTGTTTGTTGGGAGATTTTGATGACTGCTTCAATTTCTATAGTGATTGTAGGTCTGTTCAGGTTTTCTATTTCTTCCTGGTTCAGTTTTGGTAGTTGATACATCTCTAGGAATGCCTCCATTTCTTCCAGGTTATCTAATTTGCTGGCATAGAGTTGCTCATAATATGTTCTTATAATTGTTTGTATTTCTTTGGTGTTGGTTGTGATCTCTCCTCTTTCATTCATGATTTTGTTGCTTTGGGTCATTTCTCTTTTCTTTTTGATAAGTCTGGCCAGGGGGTTATCAATCTTGTTAATTCTTTCAAAGAACCAGCTCCTTGTTTCATTGATCTCTTCTACTGTTCTTGGTTTCTGTTTTACTGATTTCTGTTCTGATCTTTATTATTTCTCTTCTCCTGCCTGGTTTAGGCTTTATTTGCTGTTCTTTCTCCAGCTCCTTTAGGTGTAGGGTTAGGTTGTGTACTTGAGACCTTTCTTGTTTCTTGAGACAGTCTTGTATTGCTGTGTACTTTCCTCTTAGGACTGCCTTTGCTGTATCCCAAAGAATTTGAACAGTTGTGTTTTCATTTTCATTTGTTTCTTTGAGTTTTTAAAATTCTTCTTTAATTTCCTGGTTGACCCATTCATTCTTTAGTAGGATGCTCTTTAGCCTCCATGTATTTGAGTTCTTTCCAACTTCCCTCTTGTGATTGAGTTCTAGTTTCAAAGCATTGTGGTCTGAAAATAGGCAGGGAATGATCCCAATCTTTTGGTACTGGTTGAGACCTGATTTATGACCTAGGATGTGATCTATTCTGGAGAATGTTCCATTGGCACTAGAGAAGAATGTGTATTCTGTTGCTTTGGGATGGAATGTTCTGAGTATATCTGTGAAGTCCATTTGGTCCAGTATGTCATTTAAAGTCTTTATTTCCCTGTTGATCTTTTGCTTAGATGATCTGTCCATTTCAGTGAGGGGGGTGTTAAAGCCCCCACTATTATTGTATTGTTGTCAATGTGTTTCTTTGCTTTTGTTATTAATTGGCTTATATAATTGGCTGCTCCATGTTAGGGGCATAGATATTTACAATTGTTAGATCTTCTTGTTGGATAGACCCTTTAAGTAGGATATAGTGTCCTTCTTTGGTTTAAAATCTAATTTGTCTGATACAAGGATTGCCACTCCAGCTTTCTTTTGGTGTCCATTAGCATGGTAAATTGTTTTCCACCCCCTCACTTTCAATCTGGGGGTGTCCTTGGGTCTAAAATGAGTCTCTTGCAGACACATATTGATGGGTCTTGTCTTTTTATCCAATTTGATAGCCTATGTCTTTTGATTGGGGCATTTAGCCCATTTACATTCAGGGTAACTACTGAAAGATATGAATTTAGTGCTATTGTATTGCCTGTAAGGTGACTGTTACTATATATTGTCTGTGTTCCTTTCTGGTCTATGTTGCTTTTAGGCTCTCTCTTTGTTTAGAGGACCCCTTTCAATATTTCTTGGAGGGCTGGTTTCCTGTTTGCAAATTCCTTTAGTTTTTGTTTGTCCTGGAAGCTTTTTATCTCTCCTTCAATTTTCAATGACAGCCTAGCTGGATAGAGTATTCTTGGCTGCATATTTTTCTCATTTAGTGCTCTGAATATATCATGCCAGTCCTTTCTGGCCTGCCAGGTCTCTGTGGATAGGTCTGTTGCCAATCTAATGTTTCTACCATTGTAGGTTACAGACCTCTTCTCCCGAGCTGCTTTCAGGATTTTCTCTTTGTCTATGAGACTCGTAAGTTTTACTATTAGATGTCGGGTTGTTGACCTATTTTTATTGATTTTGAGAGGGGTTCTCTGTGCCTCCTGGATTTTGATGCCTGTTTCCATCCCAAAATTAGGGAAGTTCTCTGCTATAATTTACTCCAATATACCTTCTGCCCCTCTCTCTCTTTCTTCTTCTTCTGCGATCCCAATTATTCTAATGTTGTTTCATCTTATGGTATCACTTATCTCTCGAATTTTGTCCTCGTGATCCAGTAGTTGTTTATCTCTCTTTTTCTCAGCTTCTTTATTCTCCATCATTTGGTCTTCTATATTGCTAATTCTCTCTTCTGCCTCATTTATCCTAGCAGTTAGAGCACCCAGTTTTGATTGCACCTCATTAATAGCCTTTTTGATTTCGACTTGGTTAGATTTTAGTTCTTTTATTTCTCCAGAAAGGGGATCTCTAATTTCTTCCATGTTTTTTTCAAGCCCAGCTAGTATCTTTAAAATCATCATTCTGAACTCTAGTTCCGACATTGTACTAATGTCCGTATAGTAGGTCCCTGGCAGTCGGTACTGCCTGTTGTTCTTTTTGTTGAGGTGATTTTTTCCGTCTTGTCATTTTGTCCAGAGGAGAATAGATGAATGAGAGAACAAAATGCTAATGGGTAGCAACGTCCCCAGAAAATATACTCTAAACAAATCAGAAGAGACCTGAAACTGGGGGAAAAGAAAGAGAAAGAAAGAAAAAAGAAAAAAGAAAAAAAAAAAAAGAAAAAAATAAAAACAAACAAAAACAGAACAAAACAAAAAAAACCAGAATATGATCAAATATGATCGGGCTGGTGCAGAGATCGGTGCCACACACTAGATTTTGTGTGTATTTTGGTCTGTTAGAAGAAAGTACCTCCCAAAATTTTAAAGAAAGAAAAACTTATATATGTACAAAAATAAGGGTTGATATGATGAAGAGATGGAATATGACTGTAAAGATGAAAATTATAAAAGATTTTATAAAAGGAATTGATAAGAAGTTGTTTGAAAAAAGAAGAGGATTTTAAAAAAAAGGAAAAAAATGGAGAGAATGTGATCAGGCAGGAGACTAGAACAAAGCCATATTCTAGAGATTTAGGGTATATTTTGATCTGTTAGAAGAAATTGTATCTCAAAATTTAAGGAGAGAACAACTTATATATATATGCCAAAAATAAGGGTAACTACTATGAAGGGATAGAATATGACTCTAAAAATGAAAAATAAAAATGTTTTTTAAAAAAGGGATTGATAAGATGTTGATTGAAAAAGGGGAAAAGAAAAATTTAAAAAAAAAGTATAAGAAAGTTAAAAAAAATTAACTTGAAAGACTAAAGAATCATGGTAAAAAAGCCATGGATTCTATGGGCATTATTCCCCTAGCGCTGGAGTTCTGCCGTTCTCATTGATTGGTAAACTTGGTCTTGGCTGGCCGTTCTTGCTGATCTTCTGGGGGAGGGGCCTGTCGCCATGGTTCCCAAATGTCTTTGCTGGAGGCGGAATTGCCCCGCCCTTGCCGGTCCGGGCTAAGTAATCTGCTCGTGTTTGCTCTCCGGAGCTTTTGTTCCCTGCAAGCTTTCCGTTCGGCTTTGGGGATAAGAGTGAAAATGGCGGCCTCCCAATCTCCGCCCCAGAGGAGCCAAGAACTCAGGGCCCCACTCCTCAGTGCACCCCCAGAGAAAAGCAGTCAGTCACTCCTGTCTCCCCAGTCTCTGGCCGCACTCCGTGCTCACCCGGCCTGTGACCGAGCGTTTCTATCTCTGGCACCTGACCCCGTGTGGAGTCTCCAAACCCCGCAGATCCCTGCGGTGCGCTCCTGCACAGCTCCTCCTGGGGGAAGAAGGGGAGTCTCCCTGGATCTGCCACTTGTTCGGTCCCTGCTGGAGGAGGAGTGGCCCGACTGTGCCGTGGATCACAGTTTATGGCAACCCTGAGTTGAGAGCCCTCTCTGCTATAATTTACTCCAATATACCTTCTGCCCCTCTCTCTCTTTCTTCTTCTTCTGCGATCCCAATTATTCTAATGTTGTTTCATCTTATGGTATCACTTATCTCTGTCTTGGCTCTGTCTCTGCAGCCAGCTTCCCCGCTCCGGTACCTGGGAGCTCTGCCGCATTCAGGCACCCCCAGTCTTCCTGTGACCCCGAGGGTCCTGAGGCCACACTGTCCCGCGAGGGTTCCACCCCCCATTTAGCCACTGGAGCGATATCCCTCAGTGGAGCAGACTTCTAAAAGTTCCGATTTTGTGCTCCAGGGCTCTATCTCTTGCTAGAAGCAGCCGACGGAGGCCCCCTCCCCCGCCATCTATCCTCCCGAATATCGCCTCGGATTCACTTCTCTGCACGTCCTACCTTCCAGAAAGTGGTTGCTTTTCTGTTAAGAGAGTTGTTGCTGTTCTTTTCTTCGATCTCCTGTTGAGTTTGTAGGTGTTCAGAATGGTTTGATCCCTATCCAGCTGAATTCCTGGGACCAGATGAAATCCAGGTCTCCTACTCCTCCTCCATCTTGCTCCACCCCCTTGTGGCATTTTGTTTAGCCTTTTGACTTCGCTTAAAATCTGTGCTTTTGAAACTTAAGGTCAATCTACAGAAAAAGAGTCACTAAACAATTTCAAAAGCTTCCTTCTGTTACATAAAAATAAGCATCTCAGCATAAAACTTCTTGGCAACACTATTTCTCTTTTCTATGGGTTGCTGTTGTCAGAAACAAATTAATAATGAAAAATTGCCCACAGGGTGAAAGTTTTTTCTGCCCCAACTCTACAAGTTTGGCATCTTCACAAGGGTTTCTCCAGAGTATTGCTAGTCTCCTTAGTATTTCTGTGAAGGTGGAAGATCACCAGAGCCTCAGGATAATGAAGGCACTGGTTCCATTAGGAAGAAGCAAAGCTTTTTCCCAAAGTGACTATCGAGCTGCTTGACAATGAGATACATTTTCATGGAAAAGATTAATGAAGTTCAAAAACAAGTACTGAGTTCAGTTCTTCTTGGTATAACGTTGTAAAGCCTTTTCTTCTTCCAAAGACAAAAGCACTCCGTTCCCTCTTGCCATTCCCCTTTTCAGCTTCAATAGACACTTCATGAAGTGAAACAATGCTGTCACCATCCATCATCTGCCAGGCTTTCATTCCCAATATAGTCTACAACTCAGCAATCCCAGCATACAGATCAAAGTTTCCATCTGGATTTGCATTTTAATCTATGAATTCATAATTTCCATGAGTTATCTAAGAATATTAAAAACTCTGGACTGAAAAGGAATAAGTACACGTTTCTTTTTTCAATTCAGTCTCTAACAGTGCTTATTTTTTTTTCCCTATTTATTTATTTAGTGGAAAGAAATCTTTATCATTTTTATTAAGTGATCTACTCCAGTCTCTGAAAGTATTTTTTGATACATAGTAGGCTTCTGACATACATGTTGGATTCACTGGCAATAAAAATCTTATACTTGGAAAAGACAGATATATACAGGGCATTTGCACAACAGTTCCATAATTTTAGCTAGTTTAGTACATATTAAGAAGTGAGACCACTGACGATATATAAAACATAAAAACAGATATACGTGAATCAAAAATGAAAAGGCTTAAAAGAATTATAAGAAATAACTTAAACAACAAAAAAATTGCATGAAAATCCTTTCATGGAAATATGTAGATAATCATGCACCACCTAATAGATACACATCAGAGTTTCTCCCTTTGCTTTTTGCTCTCCTTGCCCTAAGAGGCAATTCTGCTATTTCAGGTTTAAAACTTACAATTACTCTCAAACATGCATTTTTTTTCCTGTATGATTAGAGTCATGGTCAATCGTTTCCCTGGGACATTTGAAACTTAAAAAAAAAAAAAAAAAATTCCAATTTGAGCTGTGAAGTTTGAATTTTCTCTCCTTGGTCCCCACTCTACATATACAACTAACTAAATATTTGAATATGTAACTATTAGCTTATAGAACCAAATGATTAAGATGATACTTCTAAATGGTTGCAAGAGGGAAAACAAGGTGCCCTATATTTTATCTGAGGATAAATGAGAATGTAGGTTTGTTTTTCTTTTCTTTTTTTTTTTTTTAAAGATTTTATTTATTTGACAGAGAGACATAGCAAGAGAGGAAACACACGCAGGGGGAGTGGGAGAGAGAGAAGCAGGTTTCCTGCTGAGCACGGAGCCCGATGCGGGGCTCGATCCCAAGACTCTGGGATCATGACCTGAGCCGAAGGCAGACACGTAACCATTGAGCCACCCAGGTGCCCCAGGATTGTTTTTCTACTGAATTTTTTACTCCGTTCTCAGTGGTCAATCCATAACATAGAAAATCCATCCCGTTTTGAATCTGATTCTGATTTACCTCTTGGTCTTTTCTCTTGTAGACTGCATACTCATAGCTATCTTAACCTTTCTCTGGGCAGTTCTACGTCTGTTTTGACTGAAACCTTTATTGATATCCATGCCATAAAACTGCTCATGAGGAAGAATGCAGAAATGCATTCAGGATATTAGAGTTTCATTTCACCCCCTGGAAAGGACAGCACATGACTAAGGACAATCCCTTGAAGGCCCAGAGATCCTGGCTCCTTGTGAAACAGAAAAAACAAGAATACAACATTTGTTTCCTAGCACTGCTGTAATGAAATATCACAGACTGAGAGGCTTAAACAGAAATCCTAACAGTTCTGGAGGCTTCCAAGTCTAAAATCAAGCGCCTACAAGGTTGATTCCTTGAGTGTTTTAAGGGAAAGTTCTGTTCCAGGCTCTGCTTTGCTTGTTGATGGCTGTCTTATTCCTGTGTCTCTTCACATTATCATCCTTCTATGTGTGTCACTGTGTCCAAATTTCCCCTTTTTATAAAGATACCAGTTTTACGGATTAGGGCCCACCCTAATAATCTCATTTTAATTTGATTTTGTCTGCCAAAAAAATAATCTCCAAATAAGTCACACTGACACGCTGGGAGTTAAGATTTCAATGTATGAATTTTTATGGGACAAATTCAACCCATAATTAATCATGAGCCTACACTTGATGTAGGTTTGAGAAGCTCTACGAACTCAGGATAGTATTCTCTGGCATCCTGCATGAAGACAACAGATGGTTCTTTCTTCATCTCCCCTCCCTCCCTCCCTTCCTTCCTTTTCTCTCTCTCTTTCTTAATGAAAGAAAGTAAAAGTAAATAGGATAATTAGCATTTAACCTATGTGGTATTCTTCTGAGTATTTTTGGCTACTGCTTCTGTTATTGCTACAAGTAAGTTGCCATTTTCCTAACCCTAGTCTTGTCTGAACATTTACATGTCACGCCAGTGGAACATCACATCTCCTTGACAAAAGGAGGGAGAAATAGAAGCATCTGACATCCTGGCCTCTTGACATCCTACTCTTTGTTTGTTTGTATTTGTTTCAGGGGTACAGGTCTGTGATTCAAGTCTTACACAATTCACAGCATTCACCATAGCACACACCCTCCCCAATGTCCATCACCCAGCCCCCCCATCCCTCCCACCCCCTACCACTCCAGCAACCCTCAGTTTGTTTCCTGAGATTAAGAATTCCTCATATCAGTGAGATCATATGATACTTGCCTTTCTCTGATTGACATATTTCGCTTAGCATAATACCTTCTAGTTCCATCCACGTCGTTGCAAATGGCAAGATCTTATTCCTTTTTATGGCTGCACAATACTCCATTGTAAATATATACCACATCTTCTTTATCCATTCATCTGTTGATGGACATCTAGGCTCTTTCCATAGTTTGGCTATTGTGGACATTGCTGCTATAAACATCGGGGTGCACGTACCCTTTCGGATCCCTACATTTGTATCTTTGGGGTAAATACCCAGTAGTGCAATTGCTGGGTCATAGGGTAGCTCTATTTAAAACTTTTTGAAGAACCACCATACTGTTTTCCAGAGTGGCTGCACCAGCTTGCATTCCCACCAACAGTGTAGGGGGGTTCCCCTTTCTCTGCATCCTGCCAACATCTGTAGTTTCCTGACTTGTTAATTTTAGCCATTCTGACTGGTTTGAGGTGGTATCTCATTGAGGTTTTCTTTTTTTTTTTTTAAAGATTTTATTTATTTATTTATTTGAGAGAGAGAATGAGATAGAGAGAGAGAGCATGAGAGGGGGGAGGGTCAGAGGGAGAAGCAGACTCCCCGCCGAGCAGGGAGCCCGATGTGGGACTCGATCCCGGGACTCCAGGATCATGACCTGAGCCGAAGGCAGTCGCCCAACCGACTGAGCCACCCAGGCGCCCTCACTGAGGTTTTGATTTGGATTTCCCTGATGCCGAGCGGAAATCCTCCTCTTTTTCATGAAGGAACAGGAAGTGGGTTGCTCTTTTCTCACAGATTTAGCATTTAAATCTTTGGTATTAATTTACAACAAAAGTTTTTATATATTTGTGAGGTGTATGTCCTAAGACTTGGCAGCAGCATGACATCTCCTTGTCGTGTGCATATCCTTCTTTCATAATCAAAACTATTAAGCACTAAAGATTAAAAAAAAAAAAACCACAGAGGAATACTTAGGAAATTGGAAATGCGAAGAGCATAATATAAAAATCACGTAACGTCTTTCAGAGAGCACCTTGGCTCTATTTCGTTGTTCCTGGTCTGGATGAAAATGTATGGCTTCCAAAAATTCCTTTCTGGAGTAGATACTATTTTTTTCCTAATCCCAAATTTACAGCCATTTTTTTTTCTGCACTTTGAGGTGGAACCTATTATCTATAAATATGTATGCATATGTGTTGTTATGAGAGGATGTCAAAAGTTTAACAACCCTTTATTTGGCAACCGCTGGGGACTGGCGTCATGCTGTAGGGTTAAGGACAATGGTCCCTGGCACCTTTAACAGTGCCGTCCCTCAGAGCTCTGATGGTCACAAAACTGCAGATCTCTTTGATTGCACTCTGCTTGATGCTTCAAGTCACTTGAAGGGAGTGCTTCTTCCTGGAACCTTAATAAATTGATGGTGATATCTGTATCTGTATTGTTTGGATCACAGATAACAGTAGAATCTTGTTTGCCCCCACATTTTCTTGATTGTATCACAAACACTGGGATGAACTTGGGTCTAGAATATATTTTTATAACCTGCTTCAGACTGCTAGGGCTAGGATGTAGCTTTCAAAACATTCAATAAATCCATGAAAACTTGTGACATGGGTGTGAACAGTTGGGGATATTAATCCAGATGCAACTTCCTTCAAGAACGGTAAGTAAGTTTTTAAAAAATTATTTTGCCTTACCCAAACCTGAAAACTACCTCTCCCTCCCTCCAATCCTTCCTTAAATCCATTTTTAACAAGGTCTCTATAATGACGATTCTAAAATGCAAATGTGAGCCTATTACTTCCCTGCTTCAATTCCTTTGAGTCTCCTCAAAGCCTTTTGATACAGTCCCAGTTCTTTGGCATTTAAGATCTTTCAGATCTGAGCTCATTTCTTAAAAGCATTGTCCTTGGGTTCTACGATGTAGCCATCTCAAAGGACTAGAAAGATTCTAAATTGTTCACTTTCTTTTTCTTTCCCATGCCTTGCTGCATGCTGATTTCTCTGCCTTGACTAAACTGTTGGCATATTTTTTTTATGCCTTCCCAGCCCCTTTAAACTGGTGAAGTTCAGCAATTCAAACAGAGATATAATGTGTATGCACTCTTGAATTTGGCTGAGAAAATGAAAGGCTATAAACATATTTTCCATAATTCACTTTGAGAGTCATCACATGATTATAATTATTTGAAAGCATTTTCTGGCAACTGAAAGAGTTAATGGTGTTTACAGTTCCTTAAAGATGTAACCAAAATATGAATCAAGTTAATTACAACTACAAGTTTGACAAATTTACGAAAACTACAAGAAGTTAATTCTAGCTTATTAGATGTTCTATATATTCTTATTGGTATTTCCTGAAATTTTTTGTCTCCAATGACTATGTTCTGAACACAGTCTTTAAAGTATTATTAGTTGAACCATGGTTATAAAAAATCAGTGTGTATTCCACTAAGGCCAAGCTAAATCTTTTCTGTCTAATACTAAAATGAAAAAGAAAAACAAATGCACAAGATATATTATAGTTGAAATGCTTAAGTTTTTCTTTATATCACTCTGCCTAATAATATATTAAATATAAGTATTTTTTCATTAATGTACATCCAATGGGAACTCTAGCTTTACTTAGTTAGCTATTAATCTATTATCAAATATTATTAAGTGAAAAATAGTTTTATCTTTTCTAAATAATTAACAATTTATAGCTTTCATTTCCCCTTACCCCTTACCTCACTTACATATGGAAGACAAATATTAATTTTTTCAAAGCACAATGATATGCTAAGGCATTGGGGAGAAAGCAGCAATTGATTCATAAATTTTCAGGAACACGGAGCTAGTTGTGCTGTTGAATATATAAGAAGTTTCTGGTCACCATACGTAGTTGGGACTGAAGAAATGTCAGCACATTACTGCATTTCTTATTATAGGATGTAGGGTACTAATGTATTGAAATTGTTGTTAAGAAACAAGCCCAGGGGAGACAGACTGTCAAGAACTAGGGTCAGTATTTATTATAAAGGAGTAAGTATTAAACTGTCCTGGTAGCATTCATATTCAAAATGCTTCTACTTCACATGTCTCCTGATTCTAATCATGGCTTTACTTTGATTATTTTACAGAGTATTAAATACGATGTAGCTATCGTATTTAGATTTAAAATGGTGGCTTGTTATTTTTGTAACACACTTGAAATCTAAGTTCACTAACATAGATGCAGAAGAATTATAGTTTAAAATAAAATAGAGAAACAAATAGGAAAATATAAAGTGCTGGTGGGATTCAAAGTTCAAAGATACACACACACACACACACACATATATATGAATTTCTAATTACACCAGGCAACAGTCTTATGCTGTATAGAACATAGTGGTTCAGCATATATGACTCCAGAATCTTCATTTTCTATGGAAGATTCTCATTCTTATTCATGTTATTTGGTACATTTGGTGAGGTCGATGATATTAATTCTATACCTGCATCAGTGTCGGAAGAATGTCTGTTGTTGCTTCCATTTGTTGTGGTTAATTTAGTAGAAAATAGCTAACCCCTTAGGGTGTGTCATGAATTATACCTATTTGCTTTTGTCCAATGTTTGAAGGAATGTGCAAGGCAAAAATAATTTAGAAACTGACAAATGATGCCCAGGTACTCTCTCTGTAATAGCGTCAAGTTAATGCAATTTCTTATTTCCTTGCACTATAAATTTTAGCTTTTCCTTAGTAAAGAAATGTATGTATTATTTTTCCTTAAACATACAGCACTGGTTAAAATGATATTTGCACTGGCTGTTTTTAAATGCAATTATTATTTAAGGATCATTCATTTTGTACTATATTTGCACATTACAAAAAGAAGAATTGATAAATAAAACACTCTTCATCAGCACTGGATGTTCCGGATGATCAAAACACACGGAATGGGACTGATATTTTTATTTTAGGGTCAATATTCCACAGTTCGACAGTGACAGAGGGAGGCAAGGCCATTCTGTAATGGGGCCCACAGGATTTGAGAGACCATGGGTTCTGTGATGACATTTGTGAACTCTATGGGGCCTTCAATGCAGTGAGTCTCGGGGTGGATTAAAAATGAAAGAGTTCTATCTGATCACACACACAAACAAAATAAAGGGACACGAGGAAACTCTGGGAGGTGTTGGCTATGTCTCTTACCTTGACTGTGGCGATGGTATCACAGGTATCTGCAAATATCCAAACTCATCACCTTGTACACATTAACATAGGGTGTTCTCTGTATAGCAATTATACCTCAATAAAGCTGTTTCAAAAAAAGAGTTAATAAAGTAGAGGTAAGAACCATGAATTTGTAGGAAAAGCTGTAAGAAAATTTAAATTCAATAAATAAAATCTTTAAAAAAAAAAAAAAAAGGGGGTACCTGGGTGGCTCAGTTGGTTAAGCGACTGCCTTCGGCTCAGGTCATGATCCTGGAGTCCCGGGATCGAGTCCCGCATCGGGCTCCCTGCTCGGCGGGGAGTCTGCTTCTCCCTCTGACCCTCATGATCTATCTCATTCTCTCTCTCAAATAAATAAAATCTTTAAAAGAAAAGAAAAGAAAGAAAATTTAAATTCGTGCTTTCTTGGTTCATCGAAGATCAGTGAACTAGTTACTCTGGGAGGAGTTTTTCTGCCATTATTGCTCTGATTGGACAGAGAGGGAATGCTGGCTGGGGAGCGAGAAACAGCGATTCTCAGAATGTGCATGTCTGTATCTGGCAGCAAGGGAGAACAAGCGATTAGTCACTTTATTAGTGTCCTAAAGCTGCTCTAGCAAAATACCACATGCTGGGTAGATGAAAACAACAGCAATGTATTCTCTCACAGTTCTGGAGGGCTCTTACATCAAAAGTCTTACATCAAAAGCGTTGGCAGGGCCATGCTCCCTTCCAGTTCTCTTTGGAAGACTCCTTCACGCATCTCCTAGCTTCTGGTGGGTTCTGGCCATCCGTGGTGTGCCTTAGCTTGTAGCTGCATCAGTCCAAGTTCTGCTCTGTCTTCACATCACCATCTCTCCTCTGTGTTTGTATGTTTGCGAATCTCCCTCTCCCTACTAAAGCACCTATCCTCGTATTCATGCCCGCCCCCATCTAGTGTGACCTCATCTTAACTCGATTACCTCTGCAAAGACCCTATTTCCAAAGAAGATCACATTCACAGGTACCTAGGGTTGGGACTTCAACATATCTTTTCAGGGGATATAAATTGAACCCATAGTATTCACTTTCTAACACCTAAATCAGGAATGTAAAGTAGATAGTTACTTGGGAGACATAATTTGGAAGCAGAAGGAGTAGAATGGAAACAACAAAAAAAGTACCCCATGATATGCATTTATGAAAATGAGAAAAATGTTTTTAAAAACAGAAGAATGTTCAAATAATAATCATGACTATATTAACCTAATGGAAAGGTAGCTTATAGTAAAAACTTTTGTTCATATATACCTATGTGTCACACAGACTTCTATAGGATAGAGTTCTAAAAGTGGAATTGCTGTGTAAAGGTATAAGATATTTATATGTATATATTTTATATATATTATTATGAATATTATATTTATATTTTCCAGTCCTACCAAAAAAATCCTGGTGTGTAAAGTTGAATAAAATATATTCTAGTGTATTTATACAAAGTTTAGTTGACCATAGAATGTATTTTATGGGACTGCTTACCAAAGAGATCACTATCTTCTCGACACTTTGATCTTCATTTTATTAGTTCATTGGCAGAGTTAAATAAAAGACAGAAGGACAAACTGAGTTTATAATATTGCATTTCAATTCCCCCTTTCTGAGACTATATGTGTTTCATATCCCAGTACTTAATAATTTTTCAACCACTACTTTGGTCCAGTGAACTCACAATTCATAGTTCAAGCTCTTTACTGTCATTTTATTTTTAAACAAACTAACCTCAAATCTTCTTGGATTTATTCACTTTTTACAGTTTATAAAAGAGGCAAAATAAAGGAATACTCACTGATTCAAAATGAAAATAAAAAAATTAATTTTATTTTTATTTTATCTTATACAGATTACCGGCTGCTCACCACACTGAATATTCAGAGTTAATAGGGTGAACATTCCTCCAGGTTTGCCTAGAACCATTTATACCTGCTTCCCAGTACCTCATCCAATTAATAGCTCCTTTTCACTCTCATAATTATCCAATTTAGACAATGATTTATATGATAACATTACTAATATGTCCTTGTGCTCAATGCTTCCACTGGCTGACTTACATACTTAGAAAGAATGTTATCTTTTTCATGTCAAACTGTTTATGCTAATTATACTTAATATTGCACTCATGTCCTTATATTAAAGAACATATAAACTGATAAATATAAACAGAGAAAAAAGAATTCTTATTTTAATAAAAACTGGGTTGAATAATTTGTAAGACTTAATAATAATTCGTTAGTATCGCTATCTAGTTAAGCATGATCAAAAACTATAAATAAATTTTTAATTTTGAATATTGACTATGATGTCTACATCAGGTGGGAATAATTTTTTTTATATTTTAGGGGTGTCTTCAAGATTTTATTTATTTATTTGAGAGAGAGCGAGAGAACACAAGCAGCGGGAGCAGCAGAGGGTGGGGCTCCATCCCAGGCGTCCTGGGATCACGACCTGAGCTGAAGGCAGATGCTTAACTGACTAAGCCACCCAGGCACCCTATATTTTAGTTTTAAAAATATTTAAGCTATAGGTATTTATTAGTCACTACTGGAACATAATTTTTTAAGTTAACTGACCAATTTTAGTCAGTTAATCAGAGGCCTACTCTATTCACAATTGTTAACATTAGCATATTTAAAAAAAATATTAAGTATAATTCTTCTTTAAATTAGTACAAACAGCAAGGTATAGCTTGGCACCTTTTCATACTTCAATTATCATTCTTCAGTAACAATGTAATCTTTCTTCTTTTTTTCTCTTTTTCCTTTTCTTCCAACAAAAATGAATTTTAACACCTTGCATCCTTGTAAGTCCATAAGTATTGAAAATCCCTGGGCCTATTGCACACTATCTTTTGCTAACATTTTATTTGGGAGTCTTTTGATAGCATAGCATTTTTATGCTCCTTCAATGTGCTCAGCTTTCCCTATCTATCCAGTCTCAGTTTCTCAGCACAGAAGAAAAATTGGCTTCTAGTTCCACACATCTTGGCTTAGGGGAAGAGAAAAGTATTGCCAGCCACATTGTATTTGCACCTCCTGTCATTTTGCAATAATTGTGATACTCCTAAAGGAGAAAAAAATTCTGCCTCCATTAATATCTCAAATTAAAGTACCTTTAGTTTATTTATGGAATTCTACCTATAGCTGACATATTTCTTTAAGATTTATTTATTTAAAATTTTAGAGGGATGGACAGAGGGAGAGGGATAGAGAGAATCTCAAGCAGACTCCCTGCTGAGTGTGAAACTCCGACGCGGAACTTGATCTCACAATCCTCAGATCATGACCTGAGACAAAATCAAGAGTCAGACGCTTAACCAACTTTACCACCCAGGCGCCCCAACATATTTCTGACCCAAATTATTTCTAATAAATTTACAATACAAAACATGATTTTCTTCTATAAGTGGTAAGACATCTTAGAAAGCAAAACAATTGTTTCTAACTCAGTGAGTGATTTCTCCTCTGTTGAGCAAAATTGTATGAAGTGGTTAAAAAGAACAAATAAATAACAAGAGTTATCCCCAATTGTACTATGAGTCAATCAGGAATGTGCTCTGTTGTAAGCCAAAGGAAAAAAAGGAAAGAAAAACTAACCTTCATGACGTAACTACATTGGATTTCATTTTCCTCACTATCAAGAAGTCTGAAGGAGGCAGTTGTTGGTGTTGGATCAGCTGTTCAATGATGCTTTTAAAGACTGAAGCTCTTTATGGTTTTTGGTTCCATCTGATGACTCTGTGACCTCACTATCACAAGATACTCTTATAGTCCCAATTATCACATCCCATATTAAGGCAATAAAAATGGACAGTCAAAATGATGACCTTAGCTGCATCTCCACTTTTTATTGGGATAGAAAACTTTCCCCAGAACTTATCACAGAAGACATTCGTTTATATCCCATAGCTCAAACGTGTGTCTTATATCTACCCTTAGATGTAGAGGGAAGCTGAGGGAAACTGTGTACTTAACTTCCACTATGGAAGTAGGGAAAACAAACCAACAAACAAGCGAACAAAAAACAAAAAGGAGAGAAGGAGCCTGGCTGCTGGGTGATCCAACGTGCAGGGTATGTCACAAGAGCAGTACAAAGGCTTGACCCAACTACAACACAGGAAAGATAAAAAATAATTTGTTCCATCACTATGAACAAAACCTATCTTACCTCCATGACATTCTTTAAAAAAGAACCGTGGTCACTGACCCAGGAAGAATTCACAGTGTCCGTATGAAGTAAACGTCTGTTTTATCCTTTACTGTTTTAACCCCCATTGCTATAGAACTAACACATACTAGGCACTGAGCACATCTTTGATGAATAAAAGAATAAGCACCCCCATAAAAAGATATAACAGGATGTAACCATTAAGTGTTATAGGTGTTGTTAAACTGAGATGACTTTCTTAAATGTAGATACACCCACTTATTAATTCAAGAATGATTTTCAGTAGCTAATACATAAAAGTTATTTTGATAGATGTTGTGAGAGAGGAATATAAATATATGAACCTAGCTTCAGTTGTGAAAGCATATATTTTTCAACTGAACAAAAAATAAGGGACTTCTTATATGTATCCTATACTTAGTTAAAATTACTGAATAAACAGTCAAAATTAAAAAACCAAAAAAGAAACACTTTATTCAAGACAGAAAGAAAAATGATGACGTGAGAGTTTGGAGGGATATGTTACTCATGATTTAGGGGTGGTCAGGAAAAACTTTATGGAAATTGTAACCCCCAGATCATTTCAGAGCAGTTAACAGAAGTGTATATCCCTCCCTCTATGATCATGAAAAAACTGGCAACTCTTTATTCATTCTTGCCAGGAGATACTCTGGTTGAGATTTTATATTGCTGTAAGATCCAAAGACATAAAGGGAGTCTAAGGGAATCAGACTTTATGGTGTGAGATTGTAGAGAGCAAGAATGTGTATGTTCACTCAAATGAATTGTCTCTATCAAAAGAGCTTACACTGCTAACAGTTTTAACAATGAAAATAAACATTATTCATGGCCATAAGGATTAAAAGCCATATGTACTAATAATGCATTGCTAATTGGAACATGGAAGGTAAGTGATGAGATTTAGTATTTGGTACAGGATTATCAGAACTTCAGGAGTTGTGTCAGGAGGCCATCTGCCCTTGCTTTAGCAGGAGCACTCACAATAAATTGAGACAGAATGAGCAATTGAATTACATCTATAGCTATGTGAAAATGAATGTTATAGGAAGCAAATAACTATCTAAATGAGCATTTTTTTAGGTTTTTAAATATGGAAATGGGTCCTTGTTTTCAAACTGTTTCATGAAAACCATTGCTTACAATGATTATAATCCCAAAATGTACATGAAATTTATGTGAATCAAAATTTTCCTCCATTGATTTATAATGTCTTTAAGCTCTGAAGCCAATGATTCTGTTATTGTGTTCTCTAAAGTGCTTTATCTTTATTGCACATCTTTCTTAAGTCCTCCCCAACATTTTGTCTTTCCCTTTTATTCATACACCAAATATTTACTCAGTACCTATTATGGGTCAGGCACAATTCTAAGCACTGACTTCATGTTTATTTGCCATTCCGGCCATTTTATTTACAGTCAGTGAATATGTGGATGAAATTGTACCCACATACCTAAGGTAGTTAAAGTCATAAGCGATGACTGTTGAAATGGAAAAGATATAGAGAGGACTTAGCAGTTGATATGATGGCAGGATAATGGGATGGGAGTAGTGAGATGGAGAAACCAGATTCTTCTCAGTGTGGAGAGGTATGTCTCGGAATATTAATCTAATTTATCTTCGTATTTTCTTACCCTTTTCTTTGCTCCCACTTATAATTCGGGGATTTTTCTGTCCCATAGCCTATACCACAGCAGGAAAAAAAATATTATTCAGAGATGATCTCCTTTTTAAAATATCTAATGCATCAATCAACTGTATGTGAAGTTCTCAGCTAATGGAGCCATTTACAGTTTTTCGATGTATGCAAGAAAATGTGGATTCAGAAAGGAGTAAAAATGATTTAGAAGAAATAGCCACTTGATCTAAATAAAATGTAATGCTTCAGTTACATATAGTTGAAACTTCTGCAAATGCATGTGTTAAATTGTCTTCTTAAAATGACTACAAACTTATAAAATAAATGGTGATACTTTCTAGGCAGATTTATAACATCTGGTTTTCATGAATAAATGATGTCCTCTGTGTCCATGTAGAATGGTAAATATCAATAAATGCAACTCACATGTCCATCAACAAACTTCTTGAATATTTGAATTTGGTATTTAAGTTTACATAAAACATGACTTTCGTATTTTTGAGGTAATTGCTACAAAAAATTCCTACAGAATAAAAGTATTTATAAATAATAACACAAACAGTAGACTACCTCTACATAAAGCCACAAAATCATCGTAGGATGGCAAAACAGTTTATTTTCTGAAACTCTTTCATATATGTCTAATGTCTAATGTATCATGTTTCCTATTGACCATACCAGCTGACTGCACGGAAGCTTTAGTTGGCCAACCATGACATGGTACAAGTGGTTGATACTCTACGTGACCAGGAAAGAAAGCAGTATCATCTAGACCTCCCATCACCATCTAAGATTGGAAACATCTGCCTCTAGCTACTTGGATCCAAGATCATTCATTTCCCAGCAAGTACTCTGCATGTTGAACTTGGAAAGTAATTATCAGTAACACTGTGCTTGAAAAGAAAAGGAAAAAAAACAAAAAACAAAAAACAACAAAACAGTGGCTATTTGCTGGCCATCTTTCAGGTCTGAACACGAGTTAAATAAGAATTCTTTTACTGCTAGCTTCACTATTAAAAGAGACCATTCAGAGGAGAGGATTTTATTTTAATGTATTATTAATGTAAGAATGATGATAAAATTTTAACAAACACTAAGGTGGGACAATATTCCTTTTTTTTTAATCTTATTTTTAAGTAATCTCTACACCCAATGTGGGGCTCGAATTTACAACCGCGAGATCAAGAGTCTCATGCTGGGACACTATTTCTAAGCTATTGTTTAAATCTACAAATATGTTCACCCTAATTATGCCTGGTTAAAGACTGCTGAATCTTTCCTTAATACTTACTTACTATTACTTTTTTTAATCTGCATGGGTAGCCTCTTAACTAAATAGATTTAATATTATTCCTAAAGAAGTTGAGGTGAAAAGCACATACATATTCTCAAAAGCACAGAATCTAATTAATTTACGAGTTTTGAAGAGATGGTCTTAAAATCTTTTCATTGGGTGGCCATAATTAGCAGTCATGCTTCAGGCTCTGAGCGTTACATAAAGGATTACTAGAGGGATTGATTCATGGGTGTGACTGGAAATACAAGCAGAGGAGCAGGCAGATGGCGTGTATCGCTCAGGAGAGCCTGCTTGCAGCTTGGCTAATGTGAGGACTGTGCTTTCTTTATCTTTGTAATAGTGTCTGACAGCTTATGCCCTAAATAAATATTTGTTGAATGGAATTGAATTGAATTCGAAAAAGGAATATATGATTTCAATCATGTGGTGACTGCAACAGTCAGAGACAGGCCAGGAAAACAGAAATCACACTAGGATCTCCATGCAGGAAACTAGGAACCAGGATGTTGAAGGGCGGAAAGGGCAAATGGGATCCTGTGGTGAATCTGAAGAGATGGCAGTTCCAGGAGGCAGCTAGCCCTAAGAGGGCTTGTGGAACAATGGGGAAGAGGCAGGGGTTGGTAGAACCTAGAGCTTTGATGAAGGACCACACAAAGCTTGGTAACACTGGTTCTCCCTAATCCCTGTGGCCATTGTGAGTATTAAATAATACACTCATAAACTAAATTATTTAAATGCCTCCCAGCCCCAGGTCTGAGTATGTGCTTATTGTTTTTGTTATTTTGTCATCATTATCATTAACATCATGAAGACCACCCAGTACAACATGCAGAGCCTGCTGGGTAGTAAAATCACACTCAATATTAGTATTTTTAACCTCCCTGGAATGACGTAGAGGATGTGAAAATAAACAGTCCTATAACTATCTACTAACTCAGTCAGACAATGCGGACACTGCTTACTGGTACCGTGTGACAAAGCTCCATCACTTTTATTTAGGATGATGCCTCATGTCATAAAATAATTTAAAATCAAATGCTCATTTTAATCTTTAGTTATTAGATTTTGTCATTTTAACTCTCCTAATATGGGGAATATTTAAATATGATCCCCCAGAACATATAATGCAAGACTGAACCTCTGGTGAATGTAAATATTCCTCCACCCCTTCTGTACTTTTCAGCATATTTGCTGGTGCATGCTGTTTCTGCTTTTTACAAGGACAATCAATCTTAGGTTTTTCAATGTGTCTATTTCTCACGTTATGGACTTATGCTGCAGTAAGCTCATACTTTATACAGATATAAAATTCACTTACACTGTGAACAGGGGCTGTTGAGAAGAAGATCCTATGAACAGGTATCTGTCTTCTCAGCACAGATGGTGTTTTCATGTCGTTCAGTCAGTTCTTGTCAGTACAACAGTTGCATTTTTAGTTATGGTGTAGATAAACCTGCTCACTTCATCATTATGTGCACGATGTCACTTTTTGCTATTCTTTAATCAAATGACTAAAAATACACTGTTATGGTCTAACTGCTATAAGGTAAAACCGAGAATTTATCAGTTAATGCAGCATATATTTCCATGGATGGGCAGCCTATGGCAAAGCCATTTCTAAGTTGTCAACCAATTATAAACCTAGACTAAAAACAAAACAAAAAAACAAAACAAACAAACAAACAAAAAACAAAATGAAACAAACCCAAAACTAGTTCTGATATTAATTCAGTGATTATAGACACACTTTGAAACTTTCCCTTTCTGTTCTTCACTCATCAATAGGCCCCTTTCCCACACAGTTTCATTTTTTTAAAACCAATCATCTAGAAAGCTCAGATTTTGTTAATTTTTAATAGGAAGGCTTAAATAGTAAGATGCTTTCTATTTAAGTGAACAGTCATTAAAATTCACTTTAACAGTTTTAAAAAACTAATGATAGCTAACCCATACAATTCTTTTATATTTGTCATGCAGTTCTTTAATAAGTATTTTAAATATATTAATTATATTTTAATTCTCAAAAGAAACTTAGTAGGTAGATACTAAAATTAGCTTTATTTCACATAATTGGAATCAAGGACTGCACCCAACAGTCCTATAACTGTCTACTAACTCAGTGATTTGCTGGAAGGAATCACCAGCTCAGCATAAATTTATAATCATGGCTAAGATTTATTACAGCAAAGAATACAGTGCAGGAAAAGCACGACAAAGATATACATAGGCTGAGACTGTGGGGATTACATAGATATATCTTTTTCTCCAGCTACAGTCTACAGTGCAATGTGTGAGATGTCTTCTCTCAAGAAAGCCCACTTGAGTCTTGGAGTCAAAGCCCAGCTATGGTGTAAACTTCCAAACCAGTAGATGCACATAATGAATCTTCATGTTTTGCTTTAAACATGCTAATGACCTGACTCATCTTGACCCAGCACTCTGGGCATGTAGAAAAACATATCATTATCAAGTAATTATGAAAACATTCCAGTAGCTTAGTTTTCAATGTCTGAGCAAGGGCCATCACAAGGGTAACAGAGATGAGCAAGAACAGAGAGTGAAACTGACCTCTTATGTTAACCATTTCCTCTCAAGGGCATACAATGATTAACTTACCTAAGGTTACACAGCTAGTAAATGTCATAGCCAACTTCCCAATTTAAATAACGTGCTTTCAGAGTTTATACTCTCAATCATTAAATAATTTCTAATATCACATGCCATAAATGAGAGAGCATATGTCTGGGGGTTGTTCCATGGCTCAGTGATGTCATCAAAGACCCAGGCAGTTTCCCTTTTTCTGTCCTGTCATGTTCCAATGACTCTTTTGCCATGGTCACTAGAGGGTTATAACTGCTCCAACATCATGTTCTTACTCATAACATCCAAAAGCAGGAAAAGAAGGGCAGTACCATCCTGTGCATCTGGCCCTCTTATTATCCAAAAAAAAAAAAAAAAAACTTACCCAAAAAACACCCCACCATGTATCCCCCTTTAAAATCTGGATTACTTTAGTCATTGATAACAAAGTATGCTATTACAATGACTGGTTCAAAGTAAACACAATTTACCCTGTGATTATGCTCACCTTTTGTGAGCATTTTCCATGGGGAATCTAAATCATACCATGGTTCTGACAGTAAAGAGGTTGGTGTTGGAAATGGGGACGGGCGGGGTGGGGGCTGGGGTTTAGGAGGATAATTCTTGTTGGAAAACCACCGTGACTGTATCAACCCTTATCTGACTAACCTCATAGAATCAAACATAATTCTAAATCTTTAGGTACTTTAAGTAATCAAACTTGATTTGATGCCAGGCAGTCAGTATCAAATCACATGGAAAAGATGTTTAAAATATATTCTCACAGCAACTGACATTACCAACTTAATCTTCCGCTGCTCTTTCCCTTAATTTCACATCTTTCTGACCTTACCCTTAACAAAAACATCATGTTCGTTCCCATTTCCATGTCTTTGCACAAGCTATTTTGCCTCCCTGAGATGGAGAGTATCTTAGGAAAATGTGAAAGTTTGGTGTCAATAATATATACGTTGGCCAATTATAGTGAATCCCTTTATGTTTACCCATATCATCACAAATCCTTGAACATGCCATCTAAATGTCATTTTCCATTACATTATATAACTCTAGCATTTTATTGTGCCTTGTTATGTGATGATTTGTTGTTTTCTTTACTGTGCTCTAAATCTCTTTTTGGTGAGACCCTGACTAAATTGAAGTATTTCTAAGTGCCCAAGGAAACGATAATATTCCATGAAAATGGAATTAAAATAGTTCAGTGACATGTTTCCAACATTTTCAACGCTAAGGGGTCTTCTTATTATGCTTTCCTTCCCCCTATGCAATTAAATCCATGCGTTGAGAATGTTCTAAATCTATTAGTTCAACTTTACTTACACAGGTTAGAATTAGCCACAAGAAAAAGTAAATATATTCTATTATTTATCTGCCTTTTGCTTATATTGTGGAAGTTAGAAAACCAGAGTTCTCAGGTTTGGAGGCAGTCTTTGCTTCCTTGAGCCTTTCTACTTAGTGTATCTGGCAGTGGGCAGGTCACAGCATCTATGTAGATTTTAATTGGCTTGTACATAAAACATGGATGAAAATAATTTGCCCACCAAAACGCTTACAGATGAAACAAGATGATCTTTTGACTATGGCTGTTGATCTATTGAACTCAAATACCATTTTGAGGCACCTTATTTAAGTACTGATCTGCTGGAATTCATTCTAGTTGAATCTTCTTGTTGAGTTTTTCAATCCATATCTTAAAAAAGTGTTGTTGTTTTTTTCTGGTCCCTATATATAATGTAAGAATCTATTTGTGATGGGCTGAATTGTGCCCCTAACCATTTGTATGTTGAAGCCCTAACTCCCAGTATCTCCGAATATGACTGTATTTGGAGATAGGACCTTCAAAGAGACAAGGGCATTAGGGTACCCTTAATCCAATTTGATTGGTGTCTTTATTAGAAGAGGAAATGAGGACACATGGAAAGATACCAGAGAAAAGCTATGTGAGGACACAGTGAGAATGTGGTCATCTATAAGCCAAGGATGGAGGCCTAATAAGAAACCAAATGTGCTGGCACCTTAATCTTGGATCTCTAGCCTCCAGAACTGTGAGAAAATAAATTTCTGTGGCTTAAATCACCAAGTGTGTAGTATTTTGTTATGCCAGCCCTGGCAAACCGATATGACCACTATATCCCAGATTAAATTTGAGAATTATCCCTGCCTGTTCTCAGCTCTCTCATTAAAATGGAAAGCCAAATTAATGAGGTTTATCAACTTTATTCAAGACCAATAATCTGTTTATCTCAATCCATCTGCATCACATAGAACCAGAATCAAAACAGGTATTTTGGCATGAGATTTGTATTCCTCAATAAAATATTCAGTAGGATTAAAAATAAATTAAAAAAGACAGGAAACTAAGTTGATAGTAATTTTTGTATTTTTGCAGATAAGCATTTAGCTTAGAAATATAAATTCTCAAGAGCAGTACCAAGTGATTATTAAAAATTCAAAGGATTTATGAAAAAATATGCTCTTTTACTGCACTTCCTTTATTACCTCACTTTATGATGTTACCAAAAATAGCTGTTTTATCTACAGCCATTTTCAACTTGCTGTATTTTGTTACTATATAAATAAATCGCTGCCATGCTATCTTTACAGTATCTTGGGGAAATGTGAAAGTTAGGCATCAACAGTTTATACACCGACCAATTATAATAAATCCCATTATATCACTTATTTAAGTATTTCATTATCAATCCAACTCCTGTATTAACTAAACAGAGAAGTGATTTCTCATTTAAAGTGAGCTTTGTAGTGTCAAAATTTTAAGATACTTATTATTCCATTGTAATTAATAATTGATGTGATTTAAAGAAAAAAAACTCACCATTTTCTCAGTAGAGGAATCTGTAAAGAAGATGAAATAATTGGACTTTCACAAGGCACCAAAATATCCCTGAGGACTCCACATGTCTGACTTCCATTTGATTTCTTCAATTGCCTTTCTCCTTAAGGATCTTCAACAAAGTCGGTTGCAAACATTGCCATTTCAGGGTCATTCAGTTCATATTTCTAAATAAGAAACAGTTTCAACAAGTCAAATTTTACAGCATGTTAAAACAGAAAAGGGAAAAACAAAAACAAAACAAAGATTTTTTTTTTTTAAAGATTTTTATTTATTTATTTGAGAGAGAGAATGAGAGACAGAGAGCATGAGAGGGAAGAGGGTCAGAGGGAGAAGCAGACGCCCCGCTGAGCAGGGAGCCTGATGTGGGACTCGATCCCGGGACTCCAGGATCATGACCTGAGCCGAAGGCAGTTGCTTAACCAACTGAGCCACCCAGGCGCCCAAAGATTTTTTTTTTTTAAGATTTTTATTTATTTATTTGAGAGAGAGAATGAGAGACAGAGAGCACGAGAGGGAAGAGGGTCAGAGGGAGAAGCAGACCCCCCTGCTGAGCAGGGAGCCCGATGCGGGACTCGATCCCGGGACTCCAGGATCATGACCTGAGCCGAAGGCAGTCGCTTAACCAACTGAGCCACCCAGGCGCCCCAAAACAAAGACATTTTTATGTGATTTTTAATATATGGCTTAAGACAATACAATCTTGATGAATAGGAAGGTCATTACCAAAACAAGGCAACATAAAAAATTGGAATTTATTACATCATTTTGATATTTAAGCACTGTTTATTTTATTAGTTTGCTAGGGCCACCTTAACAAAGTCCCACAGACTGGGCAGCTTAAACTATAGAAATGTTTTGTCCCTCAGTTCCTGAAGCGGGAGTCCAAGATCAACGGGGTAGTTGGATTCGTTTCTTTAGAGGGGTTTGAGGGAAAAAGTGGTCTCAGTCTCTCCTTGGCTTGTAAATGATTGTCTTCTCCCTATGTCTTTTCACATTGCCTTCCCTATATTCATATCTCTCTGACCACATTTCCCCTTTTTATAAGGACATCAGTCATATTGGATTAGGGCCCATCCTAATAACTTAATTTTAACAGGATTTCCTCCTTAAAGACACTATGTCCAAATAAATTCACATGCTGAGATATGGGGGTTTGGGACTTCAACAAATGAATTTAGGAGGGGAGGGGACAAATTCAACCCATAACACTTACTATGACGCATTAACATTTGAAGTAGCTTCCTTAAAAAAAAAAAAAAAGACCCACTTCTGAAACTATGAATTGAGATCTTTTCATATGTTCAGCTACATTCTAAGAAGTTAGAAATTACTAGATGAGAAACATCTACTAATTTCAAGGAGATTACAAAATACTTTTAGGAAAGAAAAGCCCTTAGAACATCATTTAATAACAGATAGTAGATAAAGATAGGTACAAAATGAGAGTGATATAGACATTTTGACTCTCATCTGCACATATTAACTCCCTTAAGCACGAACAGTTGGCAAATCGAATATATGTCTGTTAGGTGATTCTTAATCTTTTCTTTTTAAAAGGTTTTATTTATTTGACAGAGAGATAGCGAGAGCAGGAACACAAGCAGGGGGAGTGCGAGAGGGAGAAGCAGGCTTCCCGCTGAGCAGGGAGCCTGATGTGGGGCTCAATCCCAGGACCCTGGTACATGACCTGAGCTGAAAGTACACACGTAACAATTGAGCCACCAGGTGCCCCTTAATCTTTTCTTTTCAATCATTTTCTACAAATCCTTTCTTTCCATATGCAACATGATCTATATTACCTAATTGCTTATCCATTGTTTTATCCTAGGTTTCAAGTTTATCTGCCCTGTTTCCTGCCTTGCCATTTATTCATTCATATAGGCATTCACGTTGATTGAATGTTCACTATGTTCTAGATGTTGTGCTGGGCCAGGGAAAGCATTGATGAATAACATAGCATTCTCTATTCTTAAAGTCCAGATCTAATGGATGAGAAAGAGAAACAGGCTAATGATGATGATATTTGGTTTAAGTGCTAAATAAAAGTGTAGGCTCAGAAAGCCTTTAAGAGGCCTTTAAGAAAGGTTTCACTTAAATTGAGTCTAAAAGGGGAAAGATTTCATTTGGCAAAGAAGAGCATGAATGTGAGAAGGAAGCATGTGTGGGGTTTGGTGGGGGTGATGATGGGGATTAGAACTGGGGAACAGAACAGAGAAATAGGATAATATTCAAGTTGGAGAGAACAGTATGCAAGAATGATTACCTGGGTATGTCCAGGGAACAGAAGGGTATTTGGCCTGGAAGGAGAATAGGACGCACAAGGGAAAATTTGAGTGATGGGGCTGGAGAGGAAGAGTATAGCCAGAGCTTTATAGTTCTTTGAGTTCTTTGGATCTATGCCCAAGGCAGAGTCCAACACAGGTTCTTTGGCTCCAAATCTTAGCTTTGCCCAATTGTAAAGAATATGGCCTACAAAATGATGTTTCATATCGAAGCTTTTTTATGTTCTTTTTAGATTCTCAGAGGATTAAAAAATACATGAAACAAGAGAGGGTAAAAATATTTTTTCTCAGGGTACCTGGCTGGTTCAGTCAGTAGAGCATGTGACTCTTGATCTCAGGGTTGTGAGTTCGAGTCCCATGTTGGGTGTGGAGATTGCTTAAAAATAGAATCTTTAAAAATATATACATATTTTTTCCTCAAAGTTTCTCATTTTATTTTTGACTTATCTTGGGATTTTAATGAATGTACTAATTATAACTGGCATCCTGTATTTTTTTTTTTAATTTTTTAAGTAATCTCTACACCCAGTGTGGGGCTTGAACTCACAACCCCAAGGTCAAGAGTCATGTGCCCTACTGACTGAGCCAGCCAGGTGTCCCCAAACCTATATGTAAATGTATGTAAAATGACAACTTAAATGCAACACAAAAGAGTTGTAAAATCTTATTTAAAAGCCAAATCAAAATTTATATCAGAATATTTTTTCCTCTAATATTATTCACCTAGGATCTATTGAACTATTGGTTTTTTTTTCTAGATTTCCAAATATCTAATTCTAACATACATATTTTTTGTAGAACATGTGCCCAGTCTGTTTGACTTAAGAGTATTCAACTGTAATCATCTGTAGTCTTGAAAAATGTCTCCTAAAAGGTCTATATTAAGTAATACAAATTCATTTGACAAATATTTATTGGACAAATTGTATGGAGCAAAGTTACCAGACACTGAGGATATAGACTCTATTACATAACAGTGCTGCTTTTTAGGAAGATTTTATTATCTTCTAGGGAAGACAGGCACATGAATATATTATTGTAAAACAGTGAATTAGGTCCTTAAAGAACCTGTTCAATCATATTATTTATAAATTATTTTCTATTACTTTATCCCTACCCTATAGCCTTAATTCTGTCAGTCCTCTATACTCATTCTTGTTTATGTTTTTTTGTTTCTCCACAATAACATAGCTATGGGAGTGTTGCAGTGTACTTAAAAATGGAAAGTATCATCTCTGCATAAAAAAACATGGAATAGGGCACCTGGGTGGCTCAGTTGGTTAAGCGACTGCCTTCGGCTCAGGTCATGATCCTGGAGTCCCTGGATCGAGTCCCGCATAGGGCTCCCTGCTCGGCAGGGAGCCTGCTTCTCCCTCTGACCCTCCCCCCTCTCATGTGCTCTCTGTCTCTCTCATTCTCTCTGTCTCAAATAAATAAATAAAATCTTAAAAAAAAAAATGGAATAAAAACATGCTGGGAAGGGGTGCCTGTAACACTATTTTGTTGATTAGTCCCCTTTTGATGAATGGCTAGAACATTTAGTCACTTACTCCTTACTTGAGTGTCAGATTCTCTACTGGTTTATATTCAGGAAAAACAAACAAACAACAAAAACTTACAAATCACTTTTTCAATGAAGTCAACCTCCTTCTAAAATCAACTACAATATTTACCATGGTAATTTTATTCCATATTTTATTTTATTTATTTTATTTTTATTTTTTTTAAAGATTTTATTTATTTATTTGACAGAGAGAGACACAGCGAGAGAGGGAACACAAGCAGGGGGTGCGGGAGAGGGAGAAGCAGGCTTCCCTGCGGAGCAGGGAGCCCGATGCGGGGCTCGATCCCAGGACCCTGGGATCACGACCTGAGCCGAAGGCAGACGCTTAACGACTGAGCCACCCAGGCGCCCCTTTATTCCATATTTTAAAAAGTATCTTTAATTTTAAAGGAGAGGGATTGGGAAGAAATACATTTTTCTGAATCAAAATGACAATAAGCTAGAAACTTTAAACATATTGCTTTTGATCTGCACCAAAGTCAACTCACATTTACTGCCTGGTGGCCTAGAATTGATGTTTGCAGATGTTAGAATTCCTTTCCTCTTTCTAATATCACTCTAAATAGATTTCAGCCCTTTCTTCACAACAGTCATTCATCACTTAATTTGAATTTATAACCCACAAATTGGATTAAAAAATATAATAAAGAAGATAAAAATAAATATATTTTGTATATTGGTATTTTTCACATAATAATACATATATACATACATAGAATATTAAATGCTATGGATGACACATCAAATATTTCAATGTTTCCTTCAAATTTCAAATGCAAATGAAAATATATTCTTTGATACTATAATTGCTTCTATACCAACCAAAGCCAGGCCAGACTTACAATGTATAGTTCCAACTGGCTTCCAAGTTAAGAGAGTATTGGTTAACTGAAATTTGATCAAAGGAAAAGCTCCTGGATTACTGATAGACGTAAAGACATAAAATAAAACAGAATGGACTCATGAAATGGTGTTCTTTAGATTTCAGGAAAAAAAAAAAGATTAATGATGTATAAATGTTTTTTAGAATTTGAATATGGTGAGGACCCATGTTTTTGTATAAACTCCTTTCTATTAGAATGCCATTTCCTACCTTTTTCATGTGATTTCTCATTATTAACAGAGTATTCTCCTAAGTTTAGTTAGGTGCCATTTGTTTTCCTTTGCTACCACTCTCTGCATACCTCTAATGTAGGAGGCACTTAACCCATTGTATTTCAATGACTGATGTTCATTTCTGTTCCCTGCATTCATTAGACCATTCAGGATATGGATTGTATCATTCACATTTGTGTAATACACTTGGCATTTAATAAATATTTATGTACTAAATTAAACAGAAATACGTTAAAATTTGTTTTGTGTGACCTAAGCAGTTAAAGGACATTGGATAGAAAAAAATAAGAAAAACATTTTTGATAAAATAGAAGACAGCACTTGTAACAGTTGTAGCTAATAAGAGAAAAGACCACTTTGGAGGATGAGTTCCAAATTACTATAGATATCCCATATAAGAATAAATATTAGTAAGTGGTAGAGAGGATTTATTCATCAGACAGAAGTTTGAAATTGACACCTCCAATAATTCTTCCCTCTCAAAGGATCTATCTCTCAAAATTGCTAAAACCAGTATATAATTATAAAATGCTTTCAAATGAATCACTTTATATTAATTGCACAAACAAGTTGCAAGTTAAATTGAAACTGAATTTGCTCCATTTTCTTGACAAGGCACCTGAGGCATTAGCTGTTTAAATGACATATTGAAGCTTGAAAAACTATTGGGGCAGAATGGTCCTGAAAGAAATATCACTGGATTCAAAGAACAGTATCCTCTCTGTTAGGCCAGTCATTCAGCTGAAAGAATATAGAGATGACTGCATTCATGGGTGGTAGGTCATTCAAAGTCCTTGCAACATAGGACAGCTCTCTTGGCACTAAGATGAACATGCTGAGTCCTCACAGGGACAGATGGATTCAATGACAGCAATACTGCATAGAGGCTTTTATTAATAGCCTTTATTTTTAGCCTAGCATATGCTATTCTTGTATAAATGTTTAATCGTTTTGGAAACTTACTAAGTATTTTATCTCTTATAATATCC
Source organism: Mirounga leonina (assembly GCF_011800145.1). Classification (NCBI taxonomy): domain Eukaryota; kingdom Metazoa; phylum Chordata; class Mammalia; order Carnivora; family Phocidae; genus Mirounga; species Mirounga leonina. Next base: position 60,580,496 of record NW_023270451.1, on the reverse strand, counting down.
TATTGGAAAAAGTTCCAGTTTAATTATATATTACTCTATAAAAGATCACAATGGTATAGTGACCTCTGAGTGTCCCAGATGAAAGAATGCTAGCTTGTATGTCAGCCTGAGTCTTCCTAATCCTATTATAGAGATCATGGCTTATAAAAGAAGATGAGACAGTAAAATGGATATTAAATCTGTAAATTTATCAATGGAATGAACATAAAATTAAATTACATGTAATGTATTCACACACACACACACCCCCCAGAATATCATTTTTAATCATGACATTGATGGCAATATGATATGGAATATCATTTTTAATCATGACATTGATGGCAATATGACATGGTTCCTCTTCATAATTGTTTATAATACTTTATGGCAGCCTATAATATAAAAATTCCTTATCATGGAGAATATACTAATTATGAAATATAAATTAGAATAAAGTCTAAACAACTACAGGTAACCAATTATTTCAGACTTTGTATCTTTTTTAAGCTTTTATTTACCCTCTTTGGAATGCCTCTTTGACTATTTTCCCAAGCAAGTTAAACTGCAGGGTGACCCAGATGTTATTTTTAAATGTATCAATATTATCCAGGGAGCTAATTTCTAATTCTAGTTCAAGAAAATTAACTTTCTATTTTTTATAAGTCCCTTGATCTTTTATATAATTTGGGGTTTGAAATAGATGATTCCAGTGCTTTTCATCTTTAAAAATTCTGTAAATATATGAATCTAAATATAATGGCTTCTATTAATATCCAGAAAAAAAATGAAACATGATTAACATGCTGCTTATAACTTTCAAAATTCATGCAAAGATTTCATTATATAAATTACAGATCATCCCCAAAATGCTTTTAAATAAACTTTTATTAAAGAATCATTTATATGAATAATATGTGTACAAATCTTAATTATACAGCTTGGTGAATATTTACAAAGACTGAAAGAATATCCCCTACCTAACAATCCTCCAGATAAAGAAATAGAACATTACCACTGTCAGAGAATCCTTCCTTGTGCCAAATTATAGTCATTTATCCACATAATAATAGGTTGAAAATAAATTTCCCTTAAATAGATTTTAAAATATAGAAGGAGAAAGGACAACATGAATTTCTCTTGTACTAAAATACTAAATATTAGGATAAATTAATAATCTCAATTAAGAAAGTGAAATGTTGAGTTAGAGTTTGAATGTGCATAGTTTGTATTAAGTTGATGTCATGAAATCAGTTCAGTTGTTGATATTAGCATACCTTTATATCAACAATATTTGTAAAAACAAATACAATGTAAATAAATTAAATAAACCAAAAAGGAAGATAGAGAGGAAGAAATAATATTTGAAATATAATAAAAGCAAAAACAAAACCGTTGCAGTCCTGAGGACTTGACGATTAAGTGGCTACTCTCCAGGGTCTTGGGACCAAGGAACAATGATTGTACATCAAAGTTAAAAATAGGGAAATGTGTTAGTCTGCTCAAATGGCTATAACAAAATACCAGAGACTAGGTGGCTTATAAATAAGAGAAATTTATTTCTTACAGTACCAGGGAGGCTGGTAGTCCCAGATCAGCATGCCAGCAAGGGAGGATGAGGGCCCACTTTTGGGGTGCAGACTTCTCCTTGCATGTGGGAAGGGATAAGGTAGCTCTATGGGGTCTCTTTTATAAGGACACTAATCATTTATGAGGACTCCATTCTCGTGACCTAATCCTATCCCCACATCCCAAATGCCCCACCTCCTAAAACCATCACATTGGGGATTAGTACTTCAATGTATGAATTTTGGGAGGATGCAAACATTCAACCTATAGACAGAAACATGTCATACAGAACTTGAACAGCCCAAGCTAAGGCTATCACCACTTTAAGAATTTTACCAAATTATATGTGTTTATGTATGTATATATCACATTGTATGTGTACATATTTGGGAGAGACGAAGGAGTATTTAACAATGTGTATGAAAGGAGGAGTTTACAAAGGCACATTATATGTCCTTCATATAATTACAGTGTTATGAGTCAATACAAACCAAACAAAACTCTCATCATTTACTTCCTCATCATTTAGTTTACCCTGTCTATAATGAGAAAATATGCTGGGCCAGTCAAGTGATCCATTTAATTGTATTTCTCATTATCAACCAAGACATCTTCTTTCTGAATTTATATATGTATTTAATAATGTTTTTAAGCCTTGTCACCATCAACATCAGAATATTAACAAAAATAATTTTTAAACATTCAAAGGTGGTTGATATCACAAGGTAAATGCCTCATTGTAGGACAATTCAGACTTACTAACAACTTTCTAAAATTTCACCTGAAGTGCCTTACATTTATATTCAAATATCTTTATAAACTGGGGAGTGAAAGAGAAAGAAAAGGATGTCTTTGAAAGCAGAAAAAAAGACACATTAGAAAAGGCTATTTAAAAATGAAGGCATATATCTAATACTATATCAATTATCTTTTTGGTATAAATGGTATTTGAGATTAAAACAAAGGTTAAGTAGGCAAAAGGATAAGAAAAAAATCATAAGAGATCAGTGTCTTATTGTCTAGGGCACATTATAAAAGGTGAGCTGCATCTAAGATCAAAATATCGGTATGATACAATAGTGAGAGTAAAAATAATTTAATTGGACATTAGGAAGGAAAGAAGAAATAGAGTTTCTTCTCTACTGAAATATAATAAAAGCAAAAACAAAACCGTCGCAGTCCTGAGGACTTGACGATTAAGTGGCTACTCTCCACGGTCTTGGGACCAAGGAACAATGACTGTACATCAAAGTTAAAAATAGGGAAATGTGTTAGTCTACTCAAAATGCTATAACAAAATACCAGAGACTAGGTATTTTGGTATTTTATTATACCGAAAGAGTTGCTGCAGTCCATTGAGATTATCAAAATTTCTTTATAATTTGTAATCATTACTGCTTTAAGGTACTTGATAATTCAAGGTAATAAATGGTAATAAAAAAATGGAGTCTTTGAAACATCTAACACCTGGAAAGAGGGATATAAGGGAAAGAGGTCTGTTTTTACTGTATTTTTTTTAAGTGGGGGTTTTTCTCTTTTCTTTTCTTTTTTCCCCTAAGACTCTCTTCCTTCTAAGTTCTGAGACTTTTAACTTGTTCCTCTACCTACTATCTACTTGTTCCTATTACCTTTACACAACATTTTCTAAAAGTTTTAAGTTTGAGAGTGTGGGTGCCTGAGAGTGCTTTAATTCTTATAGTAAATTGGAAATTGTTCATTGATGTGGGAAAGGCAAAAGAAAAAAAAAATTCCTTACTGCCTACAGCCCATTGCCAAGTCCTTGAAACAAGTAGAGTGACCTTGCTCTAGGAACTTCAGCTGGCTCGATGCTGACACTGTGCTAAGGACAAAAGGCAATCTTAGCTTAACATTATCCTGACCCCCCAGGATCCTGTAAGTCTATTTTAACACATAAAAATTCCTTTGGAAACTTCCTTTATCTCTAACCCACAAGATATATGTTAGCAATCATCCTCCAAACATATGGCCCACTGATAACAAAGCTGAAGGGTCCCATGACTAATGTTTTATTAGATAATAATAAATGACTTTTCCTAACAATAGCTAGCCCCCTCAATGTCCTGCAAACTTTGCTTCCAAAATTCCTTAGAGATTTATGCTATCCCAATCCCCTCCCAACTTGAAAGTATATAATGGGCCACTCCTCGGGACCCCAGGACAGCTCTTTCTGCCCACAGGTCCTGTTGCCCTGCTTTAATAAAACCACCTTTTTGCACAAAGATGTCTCAAGAGTTCTTTCTTGACCATTCACTCAGAACCCCAACATTTCCACATCATTCACTATCATTATTATTGTAGACATTTTGAGTTAGGTTGTTCAAATAAAGTTTCAGTTAAATAGTCACGCTCATAGAATCAGAGTAGAATGGTGGTTGCCAGGGGCTGGCAGTGGGGGAGGAAGACAAGGGGAGGTGCTGGTTAAAGGGTACATAGCTTCAGTTATGCAAGATAAATAAATTCTGGAGATCTACTATACAGCACAGTGTCTGTAGCTAACAATATTTTATTGTATATTTAAATTTTGCTAAGAGTAGATTTTATGTTAAATGTCCTTAACATATACAGGTAACAAAAGTGAGAAGAGGAAAGTTTTGGAGGTGATGGCTATGTTTATGGTTTTGATGGTGGTAATAATTTCACACGTACACACTTAACCCCAGACTCACCAAGCTGTGTACATTAAATATGTACAGGCTTTGACACACCAATTATACTTCAATAAAGTAGTTAAAAAATAATGTATTTCACTCATTCTCGGGCTTTAAGTCTGCTTTCAACTTTTGCAGTGCTTTCTTGGATCTAACAACTTTTCCTGTAAGTGGAGATCCCAGATCCAGACACTCTTCCCTGCCATTCTGAGGGGATCAGATGTACTTTACCCATATGTTTTATAGCTTCATGTGAATAGACTGGTGTTATCCATCAAGCATCACAGATGCCTTGCACAATTCCTGAGACTCATTTTTGATCCTATAAAAATGGTAGAGGATTAGCTAGACTTTAAGTAAATACACATTTTCTGAAGGAGAAAAAAGGATCAGAATTCCAATTGAAACATAAGTCAAGGGGTCCATGAATGGCTCACTCAGTTAAGCATCTGATTCTTGAACTTAGCTCAGGTCTTGATCTCAGGGTCATGAGTTCAAGCCCCGTGTTCGGTGTAGAGTTTAATTAAAAAAAGAAAGAAAGAAAGAAAATCATAATGAAGAGAAAATACACTTACAGTACAGTACTGTATTTATTGAGAAAAAATCTGTTTGTAAGTGGACCTGCACAGTTCAAACCTGTGTGTTCAAGTATCAACAAACACATATACTTTATACAAATCATCATATGATAATAAATAAGAACAATAGAATAAAATACTACAACCATGTAAAATCAACTATAACATGAAACAAATGATCTTTCTAAAAAATTACATTTAGTACAGTAACAAGGGTACAGAAAACCCTAATAAAATGACTATTATCTTATACCATTACTCCATTCTATTGCACAGGTTTTCTTATATACCTTCTTATTCTAATTTGACTCTTTTTTTTAGATTTTATTTTTAATTAATCTTCACACCCAACATGAGCTAGAACCTACAACCCAGAGATCAAGAGTCCCATGCTCCACAGACCGAGCCTGCCAGACACCCCTAACTGGACTCCTGAGGTAAGTTTAAAAACCTGCATGCTTTTGTTAACTTGTCTGCTTAAGAACCTATTTAACTGTCATATATATGTATGAAAATATATACTTAAAATTACAAATTTAAGAAATCCTTGGCTTACTAGAACTATGCTGTGATTAGATATCACTATTAATATTTACAAAAATGTGTGGAATAGAAGCGATCTTGATATTAGTTTTCTTCTTTTTATTAATGGTATGTGGGAGAGTCATTTCTGTACAGAACTAATGGAACTATCTGAATTTATCTATAATTCAGAATGATAAACATAATGACAACTGAAACATTTCAATATACCTTTAGCATCATATATACAGATTTTACACACACATATATATGAATTTTAATGAGTTGCTGATTAAGTGGAATACAAATACATTCACCCATTCAAATATAAACATTAAAAAAGAGGAAACCAAATGGCATTTGATTCATCAATAGCAGAGTGATATAAACAGGAAAAGGAAGAAGAGTAATAATGAGTCTTCGATATATTCAAGTGAAAAGGAATAATACTCTCTCATAACCAGGCCTAATATTCCCATATCCTAAAGGAATCCAATTCTTAGGAACAGGCTGTCAATTCAAAGCTTTAATATGGGGGTAATTACAGTGCTACATTAATATTTCTACATACTTATCATTGCATCAGTATCTCTTCATAGTTTTTTAGTTAATGGGTATATTCAACTTAGCTGTAGAAATACTTTATGTACAGAAATTTACTGCTGACATGTAATTTTGCACGATGATTACAGAACAATCTGAGACAACATGATGGGCTGGAACTAACTAGTTCTGAAGAAAAAAAGACAAATTGAAATCTTCTGATACTTATTAACTGAGTGAGATTAATTGAGTGAGACTACTAAATCCCCTAACCTTTCAGAATGCTAGTATTGCCATCTAGAAATGGAAATAATAATACTCCTGTCTCAATAACAGGTAGTGATTATTAAAATAGAATGTTTGTATTTAAAATAACACACTCATACAAAACACTATAAATAGGATTTTACTAGTAGTTTAAAAATGTTTTCCCTCTATTCTCTCTCTCCCTCTCTATCTCTCTCACACACAGACACCTAAAAAAGCCACAGTATTTCTTTGGTAAAATTATTTTACATTTAATAATAAAATGGTTGATTTTGGGGTGCCTGGGTGGCTCAGTCGTTAAGCGTCTGCCTTCGGCTCAGGTCATGATCCCAAGGTCCTGGGATCGAGCCCTGCATTGGGCTCCCTGCTTTGCGGGAAGCCTGCTTCTCCCTCTCCCACTCCCCCTGCTTGTGTTCCCTCTCTCGCTGTGTCTCTCTCTGTCAAATAAATAAAATCATTAAAAAAATAAAATAAAATAAAATAAAATGGTTGATTTTAATTTTCCTGTGAGTATCAGGGTTAGAGATGATTCCTAATAATTAATTCAACTACTTCAGACACATCCTTTTCTCAGGAACACAAAGCCTTCCCCAGGAAAATGCTTCCTGTGTTCCACAAGTTTACTTCCTTACATCCTTTAGGTCTTTATTCAAATGTCAGTTTCTCTGTGAGGCCATTATGGACTATTTTATCTAAAGTCTTAAATGTACCTTGTACATATGTACAAATGTACATAATTTTTAGCATTTTTCCCTTTAACACTGCATATCGTAATCCAACATATTATTTATTTTAATCATTTTTATGTTCATTTTCCCCTCCCTTTTCCTCCTCCTAAATATAAGTTTTATATTAGCAGGGATTTCCTTTTGATTTTTTCCCTGCTTTTTTCCAGCACCCATAACAGCATGTTACACAGGATAAGTGTTAAGTAAGTATGTACTGGATGAATAAATAATACATTATTCTTTATATGCTGAGCCATAAGAAAGAAAAAAAATCTGGCAATTCAGAAGATATTCTAAAGACTATTAACTCTCATTTTGATTCTAATAGAGAAATTTTATCACATTGATAATCAAAATGTTTCGAATACATATATGAATTGACAGAGAGAGGAAAGATAGAGACCCAGAGACGTATAAAAAGTATCCTGACCTTCATTTCTGAACAAGACGGATTTACAGGGTTTGGATTTACTCTCCTTCCTGAAACAAACATAAAACAGACAAAATAAGTGAAACAATGGTTTGCAAGGCACTGGGCATCAAGAGACAAAGGACAGTGATCCCTGAGAGGCAAGAAATAAACAAGAGAAGTCATACAATTGCCATAGTGAATTGCCTTGTGAGATATTTTGAGTTGCAGCACAAATGGGGCAAGCCCAGGCAGATCCCAGCAGACGACTGGACTTCAGAAAGCAGGCTGAGGGTGCAGGGTGACAAAGGAGGCTAGATCATGCAGGGAGGAGCACAAACAGAATGGCATGGAGAACCTGTGGGGAGATGGGCAGGCAAATCCCTAGTAGCTGAGTACTCATCAGTTCATTCACGTATGGGAAATATGCGGGGAAACAACAGTATCGTTTCTTGTGAAGCAAACCAACTGCAAAACTAAATGGACAAATCCAAAATTAAAACAGGAAATTTTAATTTTTCTTTTTCAATAAATGGCATGTCAGGGGAAATCAGAAATGAAATCCTGAAACCAATGAATTTGTCCTGACATTTATAGAACACTTTGTCCACCAACAGAATGCACATTTTTTCCCAACAATATTTAGAGTCATACTCTAGTCATACTCATCAGAAAAAAAAAAAAAAAAAAAGTACATGATGGTGGTAATACAAATGTTGGGAGGAGAGAAAGTGTGAGATTCTGATATACAGAGTGGTATAATTTCACTTGAAGGTAAATGGTAATACATTAAAGATACATACTATAAACCCTTAAGCAACAAAGTGATAGGAAGGAACATTTGGTTTTATTTTTCCTGATTATGATGTATACATATGTCAGAATATATCAAATTGTTTAACTATATTCACTATTATATGTTGCTATACCTCAGGAAATGTTTTTTGTTTTAGTGTACGTTTTAGAAACTCACATGTGGGGACACCTACGTGGCTCAGTCCGTTGAGTATCCAACTCTTGATTTTGGCTGAGGTTATGATCTCAGGGCATAGAGACTGAACCCTGCATCAGGCTCTATGCTGGGCTTGGAGCCTGCTTGAGAGTCTCTCTCTCTCTCTCTCTCTCTGCCCCACCCCCAGCACCTCCCCAACTTGTGTGTGCTCTCTCTCTAAAAAAGAAAGAAAAGAAAGGGAACTTACATGTGTACTGGCGTAATAAAACTTATGAACACTTCTTGTTATAAAGTTAGTTTAGCCAAAGATCCTTCTTCTACTCTTTGGGCTCCGAATAAACTGTTAAAGATTTGCCAACTGACTAAATTCTAGTTATTTTCACTTCCAATAAGATAATTTCCTGGGTGTATTCCCAAAAGCCTTTTGAAAAAAGGTAGCTTTCATGCTGTGAATGAATTTGGAATTTACCAAGTCTCAAGCATTAAATCAAAAGAAAATGGAACACAAAAACAGGTCAACTTTCCTTTCTGTGTAACAGAAACATAAATTTGGAAGTTTGTACTATAGAATTTCCTTTACCAAGGCACATTGTACTTACTGAGGAGAGTTATGAACCTTACATATTTTTTCAAAGAGAAATTTATGTGACAATTAGTTATTGCCCCCTAATCAGTTTAGATACATAGACATATATAATAAGGCATGTAGTGTGCACGTAGATAAGCATTTGTATGTACACATTGTTTTTATACATCTGCATATACATGCATGTGTATATATTTCATAGAATAAAGAGATGAGTGTCCCACTTCTCTTTTCTGCAGAGTGAGTGATCATGGCGGTGGTGACTGCTATAATGAAACAGTCATTTCTCCAGCTCTTGGGAGTGTTGTCCACTGTGACGGCTTACAACTGAGTCCTTCTCCAAGAGTTATTCTCAGGCTTGCCCGAAGTTCTACTCTCTGGGGTAGCCTATGTGAAATGACCCGTTGATGTGACAACCCTGGACACCTTCACTCAGTTAGGTACTCCTTTGAAGGCCATTCCAACCTCCAAATTTATGACATCCTCTGATCCCTTCACCCTTGATGGGTAGTGATCCTGAGATTACTTCTCAGTAAAGTTCCTATAGGCAAATTTCCATCTAATCCTATGTTTGTCAGGACCAATTTAAGAAAACACTCTGAATCATTATTTCTTTAGTTGTATTTAATATGCTGGAAATTTTAATGATTATAATTTTAATTTCTAACAGATATTTTTAGTGTACCTTATCACTTTTTGTCATTACTTTTTTTTTTTCACGTTTTCAACTTTTGCTTGTATTTGACAATTCAGATTTCTGGAACATGGAAGCCTTCTTAATTAAACCAAGAAATAGGTGAAGTCCACTCTGTAAATATTAAACCTTCTTTTTAAGCCCAAGCAAGTCCTGCCAGAAAGTTGGATGACTTTTTTTTTTTGCAGGGGGTGGGGAGGGGGTGGTTCCTCCCTAACACATTCCAGTGTAATTGCAGCCCTTCTAGGGTTCTGATTTTATTTGATAGTCTGAGTCACAGAACCCCAAACTGTGCTCTTACAAGGCTCGTCCTGATTGTTTAAAATAGCATTCTATGGGCTTATTTCCTGATGCTTCAGGTACGTCAGTGGCTTCAGAGTTTCATGGCAGTCTGGTCACTCACCGTCTTTCTCTCTACCCACCCCCCCACCCCACCCTACATGTTTCCTTATTTTCCTTCAGCCATAGCTGAGCATGAAAAATGAATGTTTGCTGGGTGGTATCCAACATATTTTAGCATTGGCTAAAAAGGATTTTGAACATATCTGCTCTGATATATTACAAATAAAGTCTTTAAAACATCTTTAACAGAGACTAACGATTTCTAAGATATACATGAGAAAATGATGCTTAACTGCTATGGTGCTGAAGAGATAGATAAGGAGACATTTTCCTGTAACTATATATTTGCATGAACAATATTGATTTACCAAACTGTGTATCCTTCAGTAAAGATGACATATGTACAAAAAAATAATGTTCTTTTGAAAATAATACTCTTTTTAAAAAAAAATAATTCTCTTGGGGTGCCTAGCTGGCTCAGTTGGTGGAACATGTAATTCAATCTCAGAGTTGTAAATTTGAGCCCCATATTGGGTGTAGAAATTACTTAAAAATAAAATCTAAGCCCAGGGGCCTGGGTGGCTCAGTCAGTTGAATGTCTGACTCTTGATTTTGCCTCAGGTCATGATCTCAGGGTGGAAAGATGGAGCCCCGCTTCAGGCTCTGCATTCTGGGTGTGGAGTCTGCTTGGGTTTCTCTCTCTCTCTTCTGCCCCTCCCCCTGCTCACACATACATTCTCTCTGTCAAATAAATAAATAAAACCTTAAAAAAATAAAAAATAATATCTAAATAAAATAAAATATTAAAAAAGCATTATCCTTTTTTTGCACTGTCAGATTTTTAAATAACTCTTAGTTCTTAATAACTATTAAATTGTGACATTGTTTCTAATTTTGTTTAATTCAACTGTTTCAGTATCTTTCATTACTTCCTTTGATTATATTATCAGAATTATAATTACTGGGTCAAAGTGTATGAAACTCATTGATAGGCTAGAATAACGTAGTATTCTCTGGCTCTGAAATCTCACTGAGCTAGATTCAAATCCCTACTTTGTCAAGAGTTGTGTCAAGTTAGACTTTTTTAATCTTCAGTTTGTTAATCACTAAAACATGGATAATAACAGAGCATATGTAACAGAATTGTTGATATTACCTGGAATAATGGAAGTAAATGTTTAGCAGAGTAAGAATGCAGTGCATATTGTTGTCATTACTGCAATCTGTTCTTTTGGTGGGCTGACACATGAGTAGCAGTGGAAAGGTTATAGTAAGACTTTTATAGTGATTCTTAAAAAAGATTTATTTATTTATTTGAGAGAGAGAGAGAGAGAGAAAACATACACATGCTAGCAGGGGGAGGGGCAGAGGGAGAGAGAGAACCTCAAGCAGACTCCCCGCTGAGCACAGAGCCCAACACAGGGCTCAATCCCATGACCCGGGACCACCACCCAAGCCAAAACCAAGAGTTAGACTCTCAGCTGACTGAGCCACCCAGGTGTCTCTATAGTGATGACTTACTTGTTGAATTTTAATAAGTTACTTCTATTTATGCTGATAAACTGTACACCCAGAATTCTGCCATTCAGTTTTAAAGATTTCACTATCACCTATTTTTAATTTTATTAAAGATGGATAATTCATCAGTTCTTATTTGTGTTTATGGAGGTCACCATTATTCAAATGCCTTCCTATTCCTCTATTAAGCCTGTATTCACCAATTGTAAAGCAGTGTAGGAAATATATTGAATATTTGAAGCAGGAGCATTCAGTCACTTTCTGTTGATAGTCACGGAAGAACAAACTTAATTCTAATGCGGATCAGTGGAAAACTCTCCTTGGTCCAGCAGCCACAAGTGTAAGCCTTCTTAAACACTTTACCAAGTCACATACTGTCCTCAGAGTAATCAGGCTAATTGATTCCTGTAAAACATTTGTGAATTATTTGTCACTTCATACATTTATATGACAGATTTATTTTCCTAATGCTGTCAGTTGAAAAACAATTAGGTTGCATATATAAATATTAAAACAGCACCTTTTAATAATGCCAACGAGGTAACACATATCAAACAATGGCAGAGGTTCGTCATGAAGCATTTTGAGTGATGGGAGTAATATGTTACTAATGATACCAGTGGCACAGGGAAAAGAAATTAGCTAGGCTTAGCCAAAGCAGTTGATTAATAGATATGAATAATGCCTTTGATACCCATGAGGTCTAATGGATATCATTATAGACATGATTGACTTGTTATCAGCCACAAGCATTTATGTTCTCCAAATCGTGGTAAAGGTCAAAAAGCACCATTTAGTTTGATTCATTTTATTAACCAGAAGGTTTTGAGTTTAGTTCTCCCCATCTGATAGTATTCTTGTGATATTTGATGTAAATGTAAATACAACATTTGAAAATTAAAAGTGCCTCACACACACATTTCTTCAGAATTCTTGGTTTTAGTGCATGTTTTTTTCCACAAGAAGCAGGTCTATTTTCTCACTTCAAAATCATCTAATAATCGTGAAATTATACAAAAAAATAAAAAAGAAAAAAAGAAATACTATGCAGAAGTCTTAATGAAGAAAGATAATTCAAGAATAGATTTCCTTGGGGCACCTGGGTGGTCCGACTCTTGGTTTTGGCTCAGGTTATGTTCTCAGGATTGTGAGATCGAGCTCCATGTGGGGTTTTGCGCTTGGTGGGGAGTCTGCTTGGGATTCTCTTCCTCTCCCTCTCACTCTGCTCACATACTCTCCCTCTAAAATAAATAAATAAATCTTAAAAAAAAAAGAATAGATTTCCTTTCCCTTCATAGTTTGAAAATTTCCCAATGCAGATAACATGTTTTATTTGGAAGTTTTAATTAACTTTAGCTTTTATTATAAAATATTTCAAACCTAAAGAAATTTAAGAACTAAAACAGATATACGCAAACAATGAATCATGGAACACTACATCAAAAACTAATGATGTATGGTGATTAACATAACATAATAAAAAATAGATAAATACAAATAAATAAATAAATAAAACAGATATCCATCTATAAACTTAAAAAATGCTAAAAAGAGAACATATGCAATTGTGTAGTAGACAAATATTTTAGTAGACAAAAGACGCCCTTTATCAGTGAATTCTTTCATTATTCACAGTAGTAGACTCCGAGACATTTGTATAATGAACAATCAATGATTTGGTAAGGAGTAGCTCTGTTTTTTTTTTTTTTTTAAGATTTTATTTATTTATTTGACAGAAAGAGTCACAGCGAGAGAGGGAACACAAGCAGGGGGAGTGGCAGAGGGAGAAGCAGGCTCCCCGCCGAGCAGGGAGCCCGACGCGGGGCTCGATCCCAGGACCCTGGGATCATGACCTGAGTCGAAGGCAGACGCTTAACGACTGAGCCACCCAGGCGCCCCAGGAGTAGCTCTGTTTTGAAAAGAGTATTTGAAAATTTGGAAAGAGGACTGGAGACAATTAATTATAAGGGGTTGGTCCCTGGAGAAGAATAAAGGACAGTAGCCGGCTCCTTCCCCTCTCCTCCTTCTCTGCACTCTTCCCTTTCCTTCTTCTTCTTCCCCCTTCTTCCTTCTTCTTAGCTTTCCTTCATTCCATATTGCTTCCTTCTTCCTTTATTTCCTCCCTTCTCTTCTTGGCAAAAGATTTTTTAAAGCCCATACATATATTAATAGTATTTATCAGTATCCATATCCTGATTTTGATGATTACATCATGCTAATGTATGATGTTAACATTTGAGAATGCAGGATGATAGGCATAAAGGAACTCTATTATTTTTGCCATTAAGAGCTATCCACAAAATACCATGTTTTAGTGAAGACTTAAAGAAAAAAAGAGTTTTAAATACATGATAGTAACCAGAAAACCTATAGCACCTCTCTGAGATTAGATTCAGGAACAAGAAATAATAAGCAGAGAGAGGAGTTGAGTCATTTTTTTAAATATTTATTTATTTATTTATTTATTTATTTATTTATTTTAGAGATTGATAGAGGATGCATGCAAGCATGGGGAGGGGAAGAGGGAGAGAGAGTCTTAAGCAGCCTCTGCACCAGCAGTTCAGTAATTTTGTAGAACAAATATATAAAATGTCTTTGTGAGCACATCCTACTGAGACAGACTTTTTTTTAAGTTATCTCTGTGTGCAACATGGGGCTTGAACTCACAAACCTGAGATCAAGAGTCTCAGGGTCTTACTGAATGAGCCAGCCAGATGCCCCAAGAGAGAATCTTTAAAAAATTAATTATAGAGATAAAGAAATAAACTATTATAAAAATGGCTGATGAATAATATGATGAGGGTAAATAAAACACACTATGGAAATTTAGGAAAAGCACCCATAAGTATCTTGACTCATCAGTGCCCAGTCCTTAGGGCCCATATTTTCACTCTTTCTTTTCTCTCCCTCTTATATATAGATATAGATATATAGATTTTATTTTATCTATTCTGCTCTTCTCTGACTCCTGATTAGAGTGTTTAAACCATTTTCATTTAATGTAATTCCTGATAAAGTAAATGTCTCTGACATTTTGCCTTCTTACTATTTATTTTTACATCTCTCAAAACCTTTTAACTTCTGTTCCTCCAATAGTGTCTGCTTTTGTGTTAGATAGGCATTTGTAGAGGTCATTTTAATTCCCCGTCCTTTTTTTTAAACTATGTATTTTTTTAAATCTCTCAGTGGTTTCGTTGTGATTTCAATTAGTATCTTAATTTAAAACAACCTAGCTTGGATAAATACTAACTTTATTTTAGTAGTATAAAAATACTCCTTCAATATGCCATCAACACAGTTTTATAGTCATTACTTTATTCAGGATATTTTTTTGCTAGGGCTACTGTAGCAAATGACCACAAACAAGATGGCTTAAAAGAAAAGAAATTTATTCTATCACATCTATTAAAGCTGGAAGTCCAAATGAAGGTATTGGCAGAACGATATTCCCTCTGAAGTCTCCAAAGAATACTTCTTTGCCTCTCCTTGCATCTGGTGGCTCTCATAAGTTCTTGGTCCTTCCTTCGCTTGCAGCCACATCATTCCAATCTCTGCCTTCATCTGCAATAGGACTTACTGAGCAATATGGGCCTCTAACCTTGGTATTGTGGGCCCTCTGGTGCAGCAAGCTACCCAGAACTCTTGTTATTAGTGGTTCTCAGACATCTTGAGTATGCTGTGTCCTGTCAGCACTCAGAGACAAGTGAGACAGAAATCAGTCTCTCAGGCTAGAATGTTGAAAGAATGTTCTCCTCAGTGAGAAGCCTGGAGATGGGTTTTTCTCCTAGTTGTTCCACACTGCGTTGGAGCAAGAAACTAAGGCAACGGAGTGCATGCTCACCCAAATCTTCACCTTTGAAGCTCTCAGTCTGGAACCCTTTCCTGACAATGAATTATTTCAGGCAAGATGAAAACTAGTCCCTCATGCAGCCCCTCTCCCTGTCTTCACATGGGACCTGTGTTTCAGTCTTCTCTCTTCCTTCTCAGAAAGAAGCTGGGAGATGGGAGTTTTCTCACCATGTATCATGCAACCTCTAGCCAGCAGGAGGGACTATGGCTAAGAGATGCCACAATTTTTCCTACCACCTTCATAATAGACGTTTTTGTGCTCAGCTGGTGTGCAGAAGCCACTTAATTGTTTTATGGATTTTTCACAAAGAGAACTGGCCTATGTATTGCTGTTGAATCAATATCTCCATGGGTGTGGGAGGTGAGGAAAGGGCCTGAGGCTTTCTATTCCACCATCTTGCTGATGTCCCAGAAAATATTATAAGCTCCAGATTGTTTACATATGACAGAGAATCAATTCTTATAAGATTTTTTTTTTCCTTTGTGACATTCATTTATCCAACACTTGAAATTTAGGGATGTAACAGCTGACCCTCAAAGCCCCTAAGCAGATCATATAAGTGTTTTTTGTTTGTTTGCTTGTTCTTCTTCTTCTTTTTTTTTAATATTTGCTTTGAGCATCGGAGAGATGGAGACTGAAGTTTAATTACATTTCCATATGCTCCTAGGCTAGCTGAAATTTTCTTTGGTTAAATAAAAATGAAAGGAAAATTCATCTATGGCCCTATTTCCCTGTGCTGTTATTGTTCATGTTCAAAAGTTCCAAAGGCTAATTTTAAGATGGGAGAAAAGTAGGAAAAGGAAAAGTACCAAATAAAAATGGGAAATCCTTCAAAATTATGAAAATACAGTGCAGATTTTCAATGGTCTGAAGGCAGCAGATATTTTCTGAATATCTGAAAAATGCCAGGTGGACAAGAACCAAGTTGCCTCTTTTCCACACCATTTGAACGTGATTATTTCATATATTTATTGAAGGGGTACAGGATGTGACAAAGTGCCTCTTTGGCATAAAGATTTTGAGTTAAAATAATAAACCCCAGCAGATGCAGGAAAGTCTCCTTCTCCCCCATAACTACCTAAATTTACACTGGAAAGGAGAGCCTATAACAGGAAGAGAGGTACTAGCTGAGCCCCCTTTTACCAAAGGAACTCATCTACACAACAGAACAATCTTGTTTTTCCAAAGAGCTCCTTTCACCTTCTTGCTAATGAGTTTCCTCCCTTTCGTGTCCTCAGGTACTACCCCTTCCTTTTCCCTCATTGTCTTTGGAATTCTGTCTGTGTGGATTCCCTCTACGTACTCTTACTTTGGATTTTCTCCTGTTAATCTGCCTCATGTCAATTCAATTCTACAGCCAGCTAGAAAAGCCATAGGGCAAAGAAAGGTCTTTGCCCCGAACATTATTTTCATTCAAGTTTTCTGACTAGGTTCTTTATTTTACCTTGGCCTTCACGTGGGACCTAAGAATTTAACATTTTAGATCAAACTTCTTATAATTGATAACAGTATGAAAGGCTGGGATGGATTTGTTTTCATTGAAGAGCTAAACTACCTTTGATTTTTATAGTCATGTTTTATGATAAATAGATCAAAATGACACTTCTCGGTTGGATCATTTCTATGTAATTGATTAATTGCTTACTACAGGAAATAAAGACCCCCCCTAAACCTTTTATGTCTCCACATGAAGAGGCAGGGTTGAAGTTGTGGATTTAGTCAACTCAAGTAGTATATTGTAGGTTATAAATCTGCTGTCTCCTGAGGTATTTATGGATCATCTCCTACTTGATTCTTTTTTTTCATTTCTTTTCTTTTCTTTTTTTTTTTTTTAAGTAAACTCCACTCCCAATGTGGAGCTCGAACTCATGAACTCACAATCCCAAGATCAACAGTCCCAAGCTCTGCTGACTGAACCAGCCAGGTGGCCCTCCTCTACTTGATTCTTAAGGAACTGATTTTCAATTAAAGATCTTTAAAGAAACTGAGGCAAATATGGGACTGTTTAAAATAAAAGAATATAGAGAAAAAATGTAAACTATTCGAATCTCAAAGCCCACTTTGGGATAAAAATCACAGATAAAGTGTATCAAAAAATGTATCTGGGGACACCTGGGTGGCTCAGTCGGTTAAGTGTCTGCTTCTGGCTCAGATCATGATCCCAGAGTCCTGGGATCGAGTCCAGCATCGGGCTCCTTGCTCGGTGGGGAACCTACTTCTCCCTCTGTCTCTGTCTGCCGTTCCCCCTTCTGGTGCTCTCTCTCTCTCTGATGAATAAATAAATAAAATCTTTTTTTAAAAAAGCACACCTTCGGATAAAAATCACAGATAATATGTAATAAAAAATGTATGGGGGGAGCACCTGGGTGGATCAGTTGGTTAAATATCCAACTCTTGATTTCAGCTCAGGTCATGATCTCAGGGTAATGAGATTGAACCCTGTGTCAGGCTCTGTGATGGGTGTGGAGCCTACTTAAGGTTCTAGTTCTCTCTCTCCCTCCACCTTTCCCCCCCACTCTCTCCCTCTCTTAAAAAACAAAATGTTTCTGAATATCTTCCATAGCTCTGTGTCCTTTTGAATACATTGAACAAATAACAAGACTTTATAATCATTCTACTGTGCTTTTTGTAACCTATGAAATGTATGGATGTTTATATTAACCTCTGCATATAATTAGCATTTAGTTTGTCACCCTTGAAACTCATTAACAGTTTGTTATTGCATCCAATATCATTACTTTTCTTTCAGGAAGAAAGGGAAAAGAAGAAAATCCTTATTAATGTTTAAATAGTCCATAAATAATTTAAGTTACACCTTAATAAGGTAAATTAAGTGGATAAGAAGTTAAATCAATAGTATTTTCTATGGTTTTTTCTTCCACCTTCAAGCAAACTTGTGCCAAATTAAATGAATTTCCCTGAGAAGATTTTTATTGCTCTATTTTCTCTCTTTAGTAAGGTTGGGGGGTGGGGATAAAAAAACCTAACATTAAATTCTTAATATGAATGAAAGCTCATACAAAATCTCCTAGATTGTGGTACATTTCCATGTTCTTCATGCTGAGTAATATAGCATTCGATATAGATTGATTCTAGTCACCTAATCCAGACCAGTCTCAGTCTAATCATGGCTTGTGGCTGTTTCCTCATATCAATTTTGAAGAGTTACAAAATTTCCTATTGCTTCCTTCTGTCCGTGAATTGAGTAATAAGGATAACTTAGTCATTCTTGTCATGTTTCCTTCATTCATGAGTTACTGCTTGCAGTACATTTCAAGTTACGTAGTACAATCTCTGAAAAAAAAATAAGTGGAAGCTGCAAGAATTTTAAGAATTAACATATTGCCTAAAGTATGGTTTAGGTTCTGTGATCTCTTTGGAACATTAAGAATTAGTTGTAAAGGTCGTGCATTTCATTCATGATATATTCCAAATACAGTCTTTTAAATGTCCTTCCAGCATCTTTCTTTCATAGGTTTTGTGACGAAATTTATTTTTTCAACAAGTCCATATGGACTCAAAAATTATATCCCTGAGTGGTAGATTATTTGAGATATGCAATGCACTTTAAATTATTTCAGTGTAGGCAGTGGTATATGTACTCACTAGTTAATTTAAGTTGCATTTTAGGATTACTCAGAAATCTTACACTTAACCAGAAATTTACACCTGAGAGGTACTTAGCATTCTAATTAGAAAGCTCAAACAGCATAAGTGGTTTCCAAAAGTGCATCATTTTTCTTTTATATCTGATCAACATCAGCAACTTTTTGATTAGAATAATGGAAATTAGAATTTTTGTTTGTATGTGTATACTCTACATAAGTGGAGTTCAAAGGTGTGGATTTTCTCACACATCTTTAAGATAGTCTTTACTATGAAAAAAAGTGGTATAAAACCCCAAAAAACTATGTAGCATATAATCTTAGTTATAACACAATAGATTTATTTCTTAAAGTTTCTGGGTCATTTTGAATTGGAGGATTATGATTCTGGTTGACTGAAGCCAATAAGGTTATCTGAACCTCCCTCCAGCATATGGACTTGTTTATGTCAAATAAATTATTCATGGGAAAATGTCATCGGAACAGTTAAAAAAAAACAGGCAGATAGAACTTTGTCCAGATTATAGAACACTTTGAATAATTGTTTTTATACTTGCTTGATAACCAATGTTTAGAGATAAGTTAGAATTCAATCTGATGAAACATGCTTTTGTTTTAATTTGGTAGGTAGACCTTTGGGTAGTGGCCCATCATCATTGCCAACAATGAGAGACTACTCACATCTGCCAAAATGATCCAGTAGTTCTACATGATAAAAATCCAATATAGTCACTTTGCAACAATATGAGTCTGTTATATGCAATGCTCAGAATATGGTTTGAACATTCTGGGGTTGTATGTATTTGCTCCATAAGACTCTTAGTCATATTTTTAAGGACTAAAGTCTCTTGACATCTACTTTATAATCAATAATATTTTCTGTCTCCTAGGAAACAAATAAAACATAAAAAAATATTAAAATAGTGTGACTGTTAAGTAAGTTACCAAGCTTTACGTGCCTCTTTCCTGGAAAAATAAAACTTACTTAATTTCAACAAATATGTGAAATATGCAATGTTTTAATGAGAAATCTGCTCTCAAGTCATGCCACCTTCCTCTATAGTATTGTTATTAAATAAGAATGAGATCTTGCTGTTTGCAACAACATGGATAGAACCCAGAGGGTATTATGCTAAGTGAAATAAATCAGACAGAGAAAGACAAATACCATATGATGTCACTTACATGTGGAATCTAAAAAAGAGAGCAAGTGAACAAACAAAAGCAGAATCTGATCTATAAATACAGAGAAGAAATTGGTAGTTGCCAGAGGGGAGGAAAGTGGGGGATAGGCAGAATGGGTGAAGGAAGTGGGAAATACAGGTTTCCAGTTATGGAATGAATAAATCATGGGGATGAAAAGTACAGCATAAGGAATAAATCAATGGTATTGGAATAGCATTGGATGGTGACAAACAGTAGCTATGCTTATGAGCAGAGCATAAGATAAAGACTCATTGTATCACTATGTTGTACACCTGGATATAATGTAATCAAATGGTGTGTCAACTATACTTCCATAAATAAAATAAAATAAAATAAATAACATATTGTATCCACCTCAAAAGAAGACATAGCTTTGTGAAGATATGAGCAGATCTCCATGTAGCTAAGTATTTAAAAAAATATATTTATTTGAGTGAGAGAGAGAGAGAGAAAGAGCACAGAGGGAGAGTGAGAGGGAGAAGCAGACTCCCACCAAGCAGACAGCCTGACTCAGGGCTCGATCCCAGAACCCTGAGATCATGATCTAAGCCAAAGGCAGACGCTTAACTGACTGAGCCACCTAGGTGCCCTGTAGCTAAGTATTTTTAACCTCCTGTTATAATTAGTGAGCCAGTATAAAAAAACTGAGAATGCACATTGGGCTTAATGTAATCCACTTCATTTTTTAATTTAATTACAGGCTCTGTGCCCAGTGTGGGGCTTGAACTCACGACCCTGAGATCAAGAACTACATGCTCTATTGACTGAGCCAGCCAGGTGCCCCCACTTCATATTTTAAAAGTTTACAAAAAAGAAAAAAACACACAGAGAAAAACCTGTTTACTGTGGGGCAGACCTTGAAGGATGATGAGATTCAGAAGGGTTTTAAAGGGTTTGCTGCATGTGTGAGTGAAATCCTAAAAAAAAACAAGAGATGTACTTATACATGATACAGCTTAAAAACGTAAGCACTTTTTATTACATTAAAAAGTGTAAGACAATGGCTATTAGCAAAAATATAAGAAATAACAGCCATTTGTTATTGGGCACCTGGGCGGTTCAGCTGGTTGTGTCTGACGCTTGATTTCAGCTGAGGTCATGATCGACGGTTGTGAGATCAAGCCCTACATTGGGCTCTGCACTGGGCATGGAGCCTTTTTAAGATTCTCTCTCCCTTTCCCTCTGCACCTCCCCTGCCCCATTCATGCGCACATTCTCTCTCTCTCAAAAATAAATAAATAAATGAATGAATGAATGAATTAATGAATGAATGAATAAATAAATAAATAAATAACAACCATTGGCAAGATGTGGAGATGTGGAGAAAAGAATATCTTGTGTACTGCTGGGAATGTAAATCGGTGCAGTCACTATGGGAAACAGGTTCCCCCCAAAATTAAAAATAGAATTACTGTATGATCTACCAATTCTACTTCTGGGTATTTATGCAAAGAAAGTGAAAATGCTAACTCAAAAAAATATATGCACCCCCATGTTCACTGCAGCATTATTTACAGTAGTTGATATTGGAATATTATTCAGCTATAAAAAGGAATGATATTTTGCTATTTACAACAATGTAGCTAGATCTTGAGGGCATTATGCTAAGTGAAATAAGTCAGAGAAAGACAAATACCATATAATCTCACTTATATGTGAAATCTAAAACAAAACAAAGAAAACAAAACAAAAACCAACCAACCAACCAACCAACCAACCAAGCTCATAGATACAGAGAACAGACTGGTGGTTGGTTGCCAGAGGTGGGGACCAGGGGATGGGTAAAATGGGTGAAGAGAGCCAACAGGTACAAACTTCCAGTTATAAAATAAATAAGTCATGGGGATTTAATATACAGCATGGAGACTGCAGTTAATAATACTGTATTGCATATTTGAAAGCTGTTTAGAGTAAATCTGAAAAGTTCTCATCACTAGAAAGAAAATTCTATAACTATGAATGGTGACAGATAACTGCAATTATCATGGTGATCATTTTACAATATATAATTATATCAAATCATTATGTTGTGCACCCAAAATTAATATAATGTATTTAAGTTAGATTTCAATAAAAACTAAATATAATACAATCTAAGTGGACAAAATTTCTGTTACTTTTTTGGCCTAGAAGCAAATTATAGAAAGAAATTCACTTTGTCAATAGGCCTAAGTCATTCCACAGCATATGTAATTTTTCTTTCTTTGAGAAAGAATGCAGTTTATCAAAACAATACCACATTCTTGGGCTACCAGTAGCCCATACACTTTCCATAATGATTCCAAGTCCAGTCATTTAATAGTAGCAATGCCAGATTCCATTTATTGGCTCTTTGAGCAGATTAGTAAAATGTATAAGTCTTTAGAATGATTGTTGATGAAATGGGGTAGGGGAGGGAGAGAAGGAGAGAGAGAGAGCACACAAATCACTATAACTAGGAAAAGAAGAAAGACAAGTACAGATAATAAAAGGATAATTAGGTGAGGAGAGCCTGGGTGGCTCAGTCAGTTAGGTGTCTGTCCTCAGCTCAGGTCATGATCCCAGGGTCCTGGGATCAAGCTCCATGTGCGGGCTTCCTGCTCAGTGGGGAGTCTGCTTCTTCCCCACCCTCTCCCTCTGCCCCTCCCCCACTCATGTGCGTGCATCTCTCTCTGTCATAAATAAATAAAATTTTTTAAAAAGGGGGGGCGCCTGGGTGGCTCAGTCGTTAAGCGTCTGCCTTTGGCTCAGGTCATGATCCCAGGGTCCTGGGATCGAGCCCCGCATCGGGCTCCCTGCTCGGCGGGAAGCCTGCTTCTCCCTCTTCCACTCCCCCTGCTTGTGTTCCCTCTCTCGCTATCTCTCTTTCTGTCAAATAAATAAATAAAATCTTTAAAAAAATTTTTTTAAAGGATAATTAGGTGATAAAATGACAATATGCCAATATCTTTAATTAATTAATTAATTAATTTTTAAGCAATCTCTACACTAAGTGTGGGGCTTGAACTCACAACCCCAAAATCAAGAGTCACATGCTCTACTGAGTGAGCAGTCAGGCACCCCTGGTGATGCCAATATCTTTGATAAATTGTAAGAAATGGAAAAATGCTTTGAAAAACAACTTATCAAAATGGATACAAGTAGAAATAGATCTGAATACCCCTGTATCTGTTCAGAAATTAGTTTATCATAGTTAAACTTCCCATAAGAAGTTGACCCAGATGATTTCACCAGAAGCAATAATACCAATCTTACACAATCTTGCATATTTTTTCATGAAATATATAGAAAATACATAATTTTAGACTATGTTATGGGGCCGGTATAACCCAATATCAAAACATATAAAGGACATTAGAAGAAAGCCAATACTGCAAACGATATTATTCATAAGCATGCACACAAAATTCCTTAAAAAAATAGCAAAGAAATTAAAAGAAAAAGAGAAAAGTAGTGATCAATTGAATTTACCTCAGGAAAACTAAGAAAAGCACTGAAGTACACCATAGGAGAACAGATAAACAATTTGATACATTCTTCTGTAGGATACTTAGTGTGCAACGATAAACTATCGTTACACAATTTGAATGAATCATGATATATAATGTTGAGCCAAAACTTTCAGATATTAAAAGTAACATCCTGTATGCTTTCATTTCAGTGGGGTTTGAGTACAGGAATCTTTGGTGATAAAAATCAGTTCAGTGGTTATCTATGGGGTGTAAAAAATGACTTCAAGAGGGCAAGAAAGTGCTTTCTCTGTTCATGGATGTAATCTAAAGTTTGATATAGGTATTGCTTACATGGGTGCATATGTTTGCCAAGGGTTTCAGCTTAAATATTTAAGATATGTGCATTTCACGTATAATAAGTTTTACATCAATTAAAGATTAATAATAAAAAAATCACAAGACTTTGGATTTGATCTAGGTCTTTGAAAACTTGCCCTCCACACCTCTGGTGTCTGGAAGGGCTTACTGATTCTGATATTTCAGGTAGCATAATAATTTTCTAAGCACAGCCAAATATTGATTGTATTAGTTTTCTAAGGCTGCCATAACAATATACCACAGACTGCATGGCTTAAAAAAACAGAAATTTATTTTCTTACAGTTCTGGAAGCTGGAAACCCCAAATCAAAGTGTTGGTAAGTTTGGTTTCTCCTGAAGCCTCTCGCATTGTCTTGCAGATGGCCACCTTCTCACTATGTTCTCACAAAGCTTTTATCTCTGTGCACACAACCTGGTGTCTTCCCTCCTCTTTTAAGGACACCAGTCATGTTGGATTAGGGCTTCAGCTTTATGACCTCATATAATCTCAAACACCTTGTTAATGCCCTATCTCCAAGTATAGTCACACTTGAGGGTTAGGGTTTCAACATATCAATTCTGGGAAGGGAACACAATTCCTCTCAGCTTGGATGTGGGATATCAATAGTGTTGTGATCTACCTAAGAGTCATGGATATAGTTGTCTAGACTCTACCCTAAGATTGTGGAAATTCCATTTGGAGACTAGTCACTGATTCCTCACTGCGACCATGAATAGAAAACTCCAAAAGGAGTTCAAGTGGAGACCTCCTCAGGAAGGGCACTGCTCTGCTTAAGTGATTCATCTTTTTGAATGAAATGAAAGAAGTGACTAAGAGTAAGTAGCCTGAGCCACTTAGTATTTTGACCTCCCTCTGCATATGGGCTTTCTCTTGGAAGAGTGAATAGTTCTTTTGTGGGTGCTATTGTATGCAAACAATAAACTGAACTATCCTCAAGAATAGATTGTAAGAGAAGTGGTAGAGTGAATTTCTTTATATGTTAATTCACAGACTTTAAGTAACTCTGGACTTCAATGTCTTTGGAAATTTAATATTAGATTTTTAATTTTCCCACATATACCACAATGGGATACTACTCATATTCATATGTCAAGTATTTACATTAATTTTTTGACGTATCCTGATATTTTTATTTATTTTCATTGCATAATTTCTGATGACAAAATGTAGCATTCAATCTAGGGTAGATTATAGCTTTTTTGGGGGCAAAGTCAACACTGACCATAAATGGTCCATGGAGTTTCCATAAGGGAATAGTGACTGGTTTTATGTGAGTAGTTCCACAAAGGAAGAGTATAGGCTTAATGTTAAATTTCAAATTTTTTTTAAGTTCATTTATTTAGGTAATCTCTACACCCATTGTGGGGCTCGAACTCACGACCCCGAGATCGAGAGCCACATGCTCTACCGACTGAGCTAGCCAGGCACCTCTAAATTTCAATTTTTAACAGATCAAAGATCTGAGAGATTTTCAGGGCAATGCTTAGCACCTCCTTCTGTTTTTTCAAAGTGGGCTTTTTTCCATTAATTCTATTGGGTGTCCTGCTCTTTCTTTTTTAAACATCTACTGGGGTTAAAATGAATCACTTAGTCGGTAAAGGATGTTTCCTAGTTGGGTGTACTAAAGACAGGTGATTATCTATCTTTCCCTCCTTCACCATCTTCACGCACAGTAAGGCAATAATCTGGGTAAGGGTCCTTGCTTTGGAGATCCAAGCTATTCCCAAAGTGAGACATTCCTTGGATCTTGATGAGATTTAAGGGTAGGGGTTATTGCATCCATTTATTTGGCTCTTACATCAAATTACGTTTTCCAGTGTCGACATCACCAGAAATAGCACTGAACCTTTTATATCCATCTGTTTTTGGTTCTTATATTGGAAATAAAGCAAAGGTTCTTTGTTTATTAGTCCTCTCAGACCCTATAAACCAATAATGTAGCACTGTCCACCCGAAATGAAGGCAGAGACTCTTTACTGTATCAGTGCAGCATTGTTATGCCGTCTGTTTCCTCTCCTGTTCTTTTCCAGTCAGTTGTGTTTTAAAATTTCTCTCTCCTATTAGACTCTAAGCCTTTTGAGGGCAGGACTAATTCTTCCTCTTATTTAATACCTCCCTACTACCTGGCACGATGCCACATATATATTGTAGAAAAGCAGTAAGTATTTGTTTGATTACTTGTTTACAATTTGAATTGAATTGAGTCACTCAATTGCATGATCAGAGAATTGATGAGTTTCTTTCAGGCTTTTGATTAAATAGACAGTATTTCAAACTAAGCACTTTGGTAAAGTGTCCTTTTGGTCATGAAATGTTTATGCTTTTTTTGAAAAGATTATTTAAAATCCTTTTAAAAAAGCAAAAGAAGTACATTTCAAATGGACATATTCAAAGCCTGTTTTTTTTTTTTTTTTAAGATTTTATTTATTTATTTGACAGAAAGAGAGACAGCGAGAGAGTGGGAAAGGGAGAAGCAGGCTTCCCACGGAGCACGGAGCCCTATATGGGACTCGATCCTAGGACCCTGGGATCATGACTTGAGCCAAAGGCAGACACTTAACGACTGAGCCACCCAGATGCCCCGTTTTTGTTTTTTTAATTTAATGGGGCGTATGATGATGGGCAAGGGAAAGAAACACCACTTTATTTTGCTGTTTGTTTGTATGTGTAGATAAAACTGAGGAGAAAGGTTTTGTTTTGTTTTTTTTCATTAGTATCTAGTATCATATAAGTTGATCGGCTACATAATAATAGGGCTATAACATGTTTTCCCACTTGTTTATATGAGAATTGGGTAGAAGATACTTGAGGTTGCCGAGTAAGTCCAAAATGTTTCCTTTAGGTTTTCTTTCTTACTTTATTTCTTTACTTTATTTCAGCTACATTCTTCTAGGGCTCAGAAGCTAAGGTTAATATTATGTTTAGCTTGATTTTATACCAAAGATAGATGTATGAACAGAGGCAGAAATACTCTTTCCCCTCTTCTCACCATATAGTACCTATTTAGGTCATAAATACCTTTTATGAATATCAATCAACCAATTAAAATGGCTGGTGTTCTAAAGTCCAGGTAAAATAGTTTAGTTAGAAACCTAATGCATAGATTTTGCATTTAACATAAAAAACAATCCAGTTTCTGTTCTGTGCATTTTGTATTCCTCTCTGTTACTACAGTTTGTGAGTTTACACTCCAAATAAAAAACAAGCAGACTGAAAAGTGTAACTGTGCCTTTTCGGCTTACTTCCAATGTGAGATGAATACTAATATTTCATTCCCTTCAAACAGTGTGAAAAATTGGTCATTGAAAACCCTGAGTATGTTGGTGGTGCACTCGCTGGGTCCAATGTTTCATTCATCCTTACTTCGCTTTAAATTGAATTTCAACTCACAGAGAGGGAAAAAAGGGAAAAGAAGAAAAAAAAAAGAATCAGTGAAAGTAATAAAAAGTGTAGAGAACATAAATATAAATGTGCCTCCTCTCATTCTGCTACAAAATATCAGAAATCAGCTTGATTTTTTTCTGCAGTTAAGCATTTGTGGGGGAAAATCAATCTGTGCTTTTGTTTGTTTGCAAACTAGACTGTCCTCTTGATTAAAATATGTATACGTAAGAATTGATTTCTTTTCCCAGAATTGTGCTGGGGGCAGTTTTGAAAATACCGAGACAGTAAAGTATCTTAGGTCAATGCTTAAAAGAAGTTTTATTTTCTTAAAAAACAAAAATGAATTTATTGATGTTATTTGGTTATAGTACCATATGGCTACACATTTTGAATACTCTCACATTCTAAAAGCACGGTCTTCTCTTGTTTATCATACTACTACACTCACTAGATTTTCCTTATTCTTCCCTGGCTTATACTCCTGCATGAACCTTGCGTGCTTCATGTCTTTGACATGCAATAGGTGTTGTTGTTCCTCAGGATTCTACCTTGGGTCTTCGAATATTCTCACTTTCTATACTCTCTAGGCATCTCAACCACTTCATTTACTGGTTTCACCTACTATATATGTCTGATAATGTCCAAATGTATATCTACCAACTAGATATGCCTCTCATATAACTGACTACTACTGGACATCTCCTTTTGAAGGTATCAACTCCATCCAAATCCAAGCTTATCAACTTGCTTCTCTATATGACTTCTCAATCAGAGTAACAAATGTCCACACTAGGGCCTAGGCCACCATCCTATATTCTACCATTCTCCCAACCTCATCCCCATTCCTCATAATCAATAAACAGATACTATCGATCCTATTTTCTAATTTTCTTTTTTGTTTCTAAATCTCTTTACTTTTCACAATATCCACCCTAGTTAGCATAACTGATGATCCTATGACTAAGAGCTTCCTAACTGTTGCCTTCAAATGAAGTGGTATTTTTAAAGTGCAAACCTTAAGTCATCTTAAGACTTTTTACTGTCTTCCCATTGCTACTAGGCTAAGTTTCAAACATTCACATCTAGACCTGGTTACCTCTGATCTCAGTCTCTGTTCTCAGGCTTTTTACAGTGCATTTTGTATTCTTACCCCAGGCGACTTTACTTGCTTCTTTCTGCACACTTTATGTGACATTACAGTAAACTTTTACTTATTTTCTATGTGTCCTTTATATCTCAAATTAGACATTGCCACCTCCAAAATGTTCTTTGTGATCTCTCCCATCTAGCTGGATTCGTTACCTCCCACAGATAATTCTAATTCTCTATCAGATGACATTACTTATCACATTTATAGTAAATAATTGTCTGTCTTCCCTCCATAACAAATTTTTATTGCATGCAGAAGTACTCTATCTTATTTACTGTTGTGCCTATATTTAAAAAGATGAACAATTTTTTTTTCAAAATGTGTTATTCCAGGAGGAGAGTAATGAATATTTTATTAAGCAGCATTAACAAGATGGGCACGTTTTCCCCTTATGTCCTTTAGTCTTTTTTTTTTTAAGATTTTATTTATTAATTTGACAGAGAGAGACATGGCGAAAGAGGGAACACAAGCAGGGGGAGTGGGAGAGGGAGAAGCAGACTCCCCCCTGAGCAGGGAGCCTGATATGGGGCTCTATTCCAAGACCCTGGGATCATAACCCAAGCCGAAGGCAGACGCCCAACAACTGAGCCACCCAGGTGCCCCAAGATTTTACTTTTAAGTAACTTCTACACCCAATGTGGGGCTTGAACTTACAACCCTGAGATCAAGAGTCACACTCAGAGGTGCCTGGGTGACTCAGTTTGTCAAGTGTCCAACTTAGGCTCAGGTTATGTTCTTGAGGTCCTGGGATCAAGCCCTTGACAGGCTCCCCACTCAGCAGGGAGTCTGCTTGTCCTTCTCTCTTCCCTCTGCCTCTCCCCCACTCTTGTGCATGCTTGCTCTCTCTTTCTCTCTCAAATAAATAAATAAAATCTTAAAAAAAAAAAAAAAGCACACACTCCACTGATTGAACCAGCCAGGATCCCTGTCCTTTAGTCTTGATAGTATGGTGCAGAAAGCCCTTAGAATCTTCATACTCCTCAGTGGCACAGAGAGAAGAAGCAGGTGCTGAGATGAATGTGGCTGTATGGCTCCTGGCCTTGCTGAAGAACACCCTAGTGTCATAAGCACAGTAAGAATGATTCCCGGGCTCCTGGCTGGCTTAGTCAGTAGAACATGTGACTCCTGACCTCGGGGTTGTGAGTTTGAGCCCCACACTGGGTGTAGAGATTGCTTAAAAAAATAAATAATAATAATAATAATAATAATAATAATAAGAAGAAGAAGAAGAAGAAGAAGAAGAAGAAGAAGAAGAAGAAGAA
>NW_023270451.1:60494460-60550863 GCF_011800145.1 Mirounga leonina | reverse complement strand
AAGAAGAAGAAGAAGAAGAAGAAGAAGAAGAAGAAGAAGAAGAAGAAGAAGAAGAAGAAGAAGAAAAATGATACAGAACTGCAAGGACCAGAGATACCATGTGGCCGGGAGGTGAGAGTTTTGTTGGTAACCAGCCATGTAGTATAAATGAAAGTTTGTCCCCAATGTATGGTTATTAGATGTCTGAATGACTGAGGTTGAATGATATTATTCTGCAATGTTATTAAGGACAAAGGGGAGCATACTTGAAATTTGTGGACTATGACTCAAAACCATAAAATGTCTAAAAGAAAAACATCCATTCTGATTAAGCACATCATTCTCTCAAAAGTATTTTTGAAAACCTAATATATGTCGGGTAACGTTAGATGCAGGAGATCTAAAGATGAGTAAGACCAAGTCCTTCTCTTAGGAAATGAAAGAACAGTAGTAGAGTTGAACATATAAACAAATAATCTAAATAAAACAATATCAGTATGTACAAATTATGGGAATGGAAGAAATCAACTTTGCTTGATCATCAGAATAACATTCATAAAGAAAAAATAATTTGAATTTTGAGAAATGAGAATTATAAATCATGAAAGATGACAGTGCTGTGGACAAAGAAAATGCATATGTATAATTTCAAAATAGCATGCTGTTTTTAGAGAATGATATATTGTCTATTTTCTTGACTTACAAAAAAGACCATTCTCCATGTAAGTGTTCATGTGGATGTTTTTATTTAAGGTAAAAAGTGAAAAAACAAAATCTCCATTTTCTCCTCAGTATGAGGGTACTTCATAAATATTTAAGAAAGATAGTTATTCTTACTTTGGAGAATATTAGAGGAGTTTTATTGTTCTAGAGGCAACATATCCTTCCACATTTTCCATTTCATAATTTTAAATAATTTTATGTTAGATCTAAAACAAACCAATATCAACTTACAGAAAAACAATTCCTTTCGTTTACTAAGAGCATGTAGTTGGCTGTGCTTCCTAGAGCCCTGTGTTGTTGAGTACAAGATCTCATCCAGTCTCACAAGGGAAGTGGTCATGAGTTGCACAATTCAATAATACATATTGAAGTTTTAGTTTTTGTTTCAGGTAATCACCTGGTTGCTGGAATACACCAATGGAAGGAGAAAACAGACAAAAACCTCTGTTGTTTTGGAGCTATATCTTAGTAGAAATGGTAGTGAAAGATATGCCAAAGGAGTACATAAATGAATGATTCCATTTATATAAAATTCAATCTATACTGACAAAAAGGAAGTCAGCAGTTGCCCGAGGCCAGAGTGGAGGGAAAACTGACATAATTGAATGCAAGGTAACTTTAGAGGTGATAGAAATATTTGTTATCTTGGTGGTAGTAATGGTTTCCTGGGAGTATATATACATAACAAAGCTCATTAAAGCGTATAATTTAAATATGTGCCCGGTTGTTTTACATCAACTATACTTACAAGTTGCAGTAAAGCTGTAAACACATGGAGGTAAAATATAGGCACTTCTGGAATAGCAGATAATTCACTGCCAACTTTCTGCTGCATTAAAAAGTATTATAGTGATTTCTTGGTGCATAAGAAATTGATGCCAATTGGAAACACAGAAATGTAAGAAATAAAAAGCTATATAAGGGTAGAAATGTAGGTATATAAAATCAATACTGAATTTTTTTTTAAATTTTTTATTTATTTATTTGACAGAGAGAGACACAGCGAGAGAGGGAACACAAGCAGGGGGAGTGGGAGAGGGAGAAGCTGGCCTCCCACAGAGCAGGAGCCCGATGCGGGGCTCCATCCCAGGATCCTGGGATCATGACCTGGGCCGAAGGCAGACGCTTAACAACTGAGCCACCCAGGCGCCCCTCAATACTGAATTTAAAAACAACAAGAATAATGTCACTTGGAGCATTAAGTAAATTAGGAACAAATATACCCAACAATACAACAGCCAGTAAAAATGTAGGTAAATTATGTAAAATCCAAAATATTGTCTGTCAAGAGGCAGAATTATTAACTTACACTGAATTATGATAAGTGAGGGAAACATTTTATTTTTTAGGACAGTCAGTAAATGAATAGTAAAAAATAATAATAATTAAATACTTCAAAAGAAGGTAATAGAAAAGAGATAACCATAAACAGGTGAGAAAAACTAACAAAAAAATAATAAGATCATGCCTCTAAACCCAAATATAATTACATTAAATGAAAATGGACTACACAGACTAAGATCAGGTTAATTTGGGGGCATTTTTTTTTCCTCATAAACTTCTATGATTTAATGTTAATTATGTTCATAAATTGGAGAAAGTAATTGACATTTGTGGCTACATTTATTAGTTTAATAACTTCTTATTCAAATATATACACAGAAAAGTACACAGGTCATAAATATTAAAATTATGCTTTCATAATGAATTTGCACAAATTGATGCATCCATATAATGAGAACACAGATCAAGGAACAGAGCATTACTATGACAATAGACAACAGTTATGTTTAATATGTATAAAGTAATTAAAATATTTTAAAAATAATTTCCATTGTAAGTTCTTATTTGATCTTTGAATGATCTGAGTATATTTTTTATTGTCTATGAAATAGGAGGTTTATTTTATGTATATTTACTATGTCTAATTTAATTTATTTCTGACCAAAGAACAACTTCTGAATGATTGCAAATCTTTTATATTCTTTGAGGATTTTGTCTCAGGTTTTAATCTCATGCCTACTGGTCAAAGCTCATTGGGAAATTGAGAGAAAAATAAAAATTAGAGAAGTAGTCAACACATTGTTGATATATGGGAGGTTTTGTATGTATATGTATGAAAGAGAGGATAACAACATAAACTTAACAGAGGTCATATCCATGCAGTTACAACCATAATAAACGGGGCTACAGTGACTTACAAAATTTTACTTGGCCTAAAATTGTAATTTATCCTCAAGTCCATTAATATTGATATATTAAATGGACATAGATAAGGAAATATTACTCTTCTACATTGATTGTCCCATTATTTGTTTCTAATTCAAGTTTCATTGCATTAACTAAGAGTAAATAACCTAATCACAATTGATAGGTAGCAGTTTTCTTGATATGAATACAACTCATCTTCAGCTGAAAACTTACTTTGAAGTGAATTATGGGAAAATTAATGATGTTGTTATTCGTATTTATTTCTTTTTCCTCTAGGGTTGGAATACAATGGAATTTTTTTCAAGTTTTTTTTTTTTTTAAAGATTTTATTTATTTATTTGAGACAGAATGAGAGAGAGAGAGAGCACATGAGAGGGGGGAGGGTCAGAGGGAGAAGCAGGCTCCCTGCCGAGCAGGGAGCCCGATGCGGGACTCGATCCAGTGACTCCAGGATCATGACCTGAGCCGAAGGCAGTCGCTTAACCAACTGAGCCACCCAGGCGCCCCTTTTTTCAAGTTTTTATTTAAATTCCAGTTAGTTCACATACAGTGTAATACTAGTTTCAGGGGTAGAATTTAGTGATCCAGCACTTACATACAACACTCAGAGCTCATCACAAGTGCCCTCCTTAATCCCCATCACCCATTTAGCCCATGCCCCTGTCCACCTTCCCTCCAGCAACCCTCAGTTTGTTCTCTACAGTTAAAAGTCTGTGAAATTCATGGACTTTACACTGATCTCACTCATGCCACCTTTGGTTATGCTTTTTGACCCCATATTTAAAGTTTTGGGAAATTTCATATATGTCCTTATTTAAAATTTATTTATCTGTATATGGTATTTTTATAATTATCATTTATTATATAAGGTATATTACAGATTGTCAGGAAACAACGCTCACATATCTTTCCATCCCTCTTAGACCCTTTCTCTATCCTGACCTCCCTTACAATATTTAGTTGAAACAGGACACAAAGAAAACTTTAAATGAAATTTAGTTACAAAATATGGAGAAAAGGAATGAAAAAGGTATTGTATTTGAAGAAAAAGTGACTGAGAAAGAGGCATATGTGAGGGTGAGGCAGAGACAGAAAATGGAAGGAGGGAGAAAAGACCCCAGGGTGCGTTGAGGAGAGTAGGGTGGTAGATTTGGGCAGATGGCTAGCAAGCAGAACTATTTCTGAATAAGCAAGATATCTGAATGGGTAATCAGGGGATAGAAAAATGCTGTAATTGTATAAATGACAGCTCTAAAATTTCTTTAATATATATAAATAATAACTGCATGACAAATGGAATTAATAAGGCTAATTCATTACTTCCAAAAATAAGGAAAATCACTTTCTGGTAGTTAGGTTTGCACTTTGCAGGACCTTTTAATACCATTATAAAAATACTGTATTTTGTACCCTATGAATTTTGTTTGACACGTGTGATTAGTTACTGCCAGTTATAGAGCAGGGAATGATTAAACACTTTTGACATATAAAATTATGCAGCATTTTGAATACATCTGTAATACCCTTAATTGATAACTTTAAGGTCACCATCAGTGTAAGGGAAAAATGGAATAGCATAGGAAAAAAAAAAAAAAAGAAAGAAAAAGAAAAAGGAATTAAAGACAGTGCAAA
Source organism: Mirounga leonina (assembly GCF_011800145.1). NCBI lineage: Eukaryota > Metazoa > Chordata > Mammalia > Carnivora > Phocidae > Mirounga > Mirounga leonina. The sequence continues at coordinate 60,546,318 of NW_023270451.1, read as the reverse complement.
CCAATCATGCAGTCAATCCAAATTCCAATTAAAATATCAAGGCCATATTAAATCAGCTTTCAGCATACAAAAACTTAGAGATTTCTGCACCTGTCAGTCTTTCTTGAGAAATTTACCACATCAGGGGGTAGCAGACTTTTTCCATTAATGGGCCACACAGGAAATAATTTTCATTTTGTCAGCCATATGATCTCTGCTGCAACTCCTCTACTTTTGTAGTTTAGTGTGAAAGGAGATACAGATAGTATGTAAACAAGTGGGGATGACTCTGTTCCAGTACAACTCCACATCTGGCCCTGAGATGTAGTCCATCAGCCCCAGTATACTATAGGATAAGCTCTATTTAGCCAAATGATGAGTGGGAAAACTTCAGTACAAGATTGATATGGGACATGTAAAAATACATGAATGTAAATAAAAAACAAAGGTGAGAATGATGGTGGATATATTAATGTGCAAATGCTATATATTGTGTCAAAGTACAAAGAATGCAACCAAAACATTAGAAGAATAGAAGGAACAGAAAAAATAGAAATAAAAAGCCATTTTTTGGGTCCAACAAATATGTAGATGTGAAAGGATAACTGAAACAAGTAGTAAACCAAATAGTAAAAAATAAAATAGGAGAAAAGAGATTGTGTATTTAAAAGTGTAAGTATGCAAATTTCACTGGAACAAAAATAAAAACCCTCCTAAATTATTTTTAAGAGCAAAAAATACATATCTCATCAATTAAGAAACAGAATATCTAACAAAATACACATTATAAAATATTTTGATAGAAGAGTGCCTGGACCTCAATCAGTAGAGCATGTGACTCTTGATCTTGGGGGCATAAGTTTGAGTCCCACTTTGGGCATAGAGTTTACTGATAAATAAATAAATAAATAAATAAATAAATAAATAAATAAATAAATAAAATCTTAAAAAAATATTTAAATAGAATCAAGGCAAAACATAATAGTAATAAAAATAAATGTGAAGGTAATAAATTACCTATTAATAGAAAATAATTTCAATTTGCCCTACTTGATAAAACTCATCTATATGTTGTGTACTAGAGATGCATGTAAAATAAAGTAATTCAGAAAGGCTAAATATAAAGAACAAGACAAAAGAATGAAAATAAAACTACAGATAGCAGATAAGTAATTCTAATATCTAAGCAGAGTTCAAAACTACAAACATTAAAGATATCAAAGAAGAACATGATTTAATGTTAAAATCTACAGTCTTCAGTGGGGATACAGGAATAACAGGAATACTTAGGAATATTTATGCATCAACAATCACTCTTAGGAAATTAAAACTGCAGGTATTTCAAGAAAACTACAAAAAAAGTCACTAATAAGGAAACTCTTATCAGCTCTTTCAGTAGAATATAGATCACATGGACAAAAATAAGTAAGAGTATAGAATATGTAAATAAATAATCTATAGGATTGATGTTAATATGTCTTACAGATTTACTTTAGGCACATAAGTGTTAAAAAACATTTATATTTTAAAAAATTTACACTTTATTTCTGGAAAAAAAAAGTACCTTTTCAAGACACATTTGTCAAAGGAGTTGAGAATAAAGGTTTAGCCAAGATTGTGTACTTTTTCATTTACAGTTGAATGACTTTTCCTCAAATCTCACACATTACATTCTACATTCATTTCTTGCCCAACTGCATATTCTCTAGAGACTCAATCTTTCATTCTCTGGAAAGGGAGAGGAAGTTATTTTTTTTTCATTATAAAAGACACACAAAATTTACATGACAAAACAGCATAAATTAAGTCAAAAGATAACTGACAAACTGGGAGAAAATACTCAAGACATATACTGCAAACTGCTAATATCCTTACTATATATATATAAAAAAAAAAAATTGAAGGAGCCAGAACCAAAGACCCAACAGGAAAGTATATATTTTTGGGGTGCCTGGGTGGCTCAGTTGGTTAAGCGACTGCCTTCGGCTCAGGTCATGATCCTGGAGTCCCGGGATCAAGTCCAACACTGGGTTCCCTGCTCAGCGGGGGGTCTGCTTCTCCCTCTGACCCTCTTCCCTCTCGTGCTCTCTGTCTCTCATTCTCTCTCTCAAATAAATAAATAAAATCTTAAAAAAAAAAAAAGAAAGTATATATTTTTAACCTTCTTGCATTTCTAATTGTCTTAGCCGTCTACTTCTGGTGGGGAAAGAATGCTTATTTATGAAGCTTTTTGGTCACCTACACCATGCTTCAATTTTGAATCAAAATGGAAGATAAATTTGGCAAGAAACCAATTTTTTATAGAAATAAAGCCACATAATTATATCAACACTAATTACAAACCACAGTAGCTTTTAGAGGTATATATTATATATACCTTGTAATGGATAGTTATACCAATTATGAGTTTATTAAGCTAGGAGAAAGGAGTCAGTTTTAGGCAGAATTTAGAGTATGCAGTGAATTTTTGATGCCATCAATATTCCCTTAATCCCATCTTTGAAATCTAATTCTCTCCTTCCTACTTTTAAAGTCTATTGTAATATCTCTGCACATAAACTAAGTACTACCTGACTGATCAAGGCTTAGAGGGCTATCTGAAGGGCATTTGCATTTTGCAAAGTACTTGAAGTGTGAATGCCATGGGTCGGATATCAGAGAGACAATATAAAGGCCATCAGACCTTTCCAGAATTCTCGAAACCATGTTATGCTTACTCTGAGTAAAGCTGCCCTGTGCACATTTAGTTTAACCTAAAGTGTGGCTATACATATCAATTGCCTTATCTCAAGACTGCTAGAAGAGTTTCTAAGTCATCCTTCCTCCAACCATCTTTGCTTTAATTTAATTCAAAAACTCAAATTCTCCCTATTGTTTGTAGCTTTTTATTTAGACTAAATAATATTCACTTATCCATTTCTAATAAAAATGAATTTAGACAAGTGTCAGAAAAGGTTCCACATTGTAAATGAAATAAATTTAATTCTTTGAACTTTCTATGCTAATTTGCTTTCTAATAAGCTCCTCCATGTAAATTGCCCTAGTCACTAGTCACTTTATGTCTGGCTAATTTTGTCAGCTGCAGGGGAGATTATCTCTAAGATCACATTATAATAATGACATTTAAAGATTATTTTTAAAATAAAAAGGCTATTATTACATGTCATAATAAAGAAAAGATTATCAACTTCCCTTCTCTATAGCATATATATTTTGGTTACTGAAATTTGGTAGGGATGACAAGTATAAAAAGAGGAACTACACATACTTCTGATTCCATAAAATTTATTCAAATTAGCAGAATTAAGAAAAAAATGAATATGAGGTCAGCAGAAATGGTTTATTCATTTTTTTTTCCAGACAAGCTTGTATTAATTGATCATTCTCAGAACTGAAGGAAATTTAAAGAAAATAAATTTAAAAATTCCCCAGCTATTGAAACCAATATGGGGTTACTCTTTGAAGGACATAGCATATGAAAATAATGAAAGTTCATTCTGCTTTTCGATTAAGAACATAATCTTTTTTTTTTAAGATTTTATTTATTTATTTGAGAGAGACAGAGACAGAGAGAGAGAGAATGAGCAGGGGGAGGGGCAGAGGGACAAGTAGACACAGGGCTCAACATGGGGCTCTATCCCAGGACCCTGAGATCATGACCTGAGCTGAAGTCAGATGCCTAACTGAGCCACCCAGGTGCCCCAAGAACATAATCTTTTTTTTTTTTTTGAACATAATCTTTATTCATCGTTTGCTTTCTTCAGTGGACAAAAAGTATTACAAAAAAACAATGGATACTTTTCTCCCCCTGGTTTGTTTATATATATTTACTGTGGTAAGAACACAACATGAAACTGATGAAATTTTAAGTGTACAATACGGTATTGTTGGCTATAGGCACAATGTTGTACAGCAGCTATTTAGAACTTACTCATCTTAAAGAACTAAAACGACATTCTTGAGATTAGTGGGATGAAGGAAAAGTTTCTGGGAGATTCCACTGCTCTGAGCAAGAGTACATGTTTGTACATATAAAGAGAAAGAATGATAGCTTTTGCATAATATAGAAAATTGGCAAGAGCACTGAGATTGTATCATTTCTGAGTTTGAGTCTAAATATCGCCACTTACAAAATGTGTAACTTTGAGATACTTTTTAAAAAAAATCTTTAAAAATAGACATAATAGTAACTGACTCTCAGAATTATGAGAAGAAGGAAGGTAAACAATGTACAGGTTTTGTTTTGTTTTCAAGTGTAGGGTACTAACATATGTAAGTTAATGTGTTTTTATCAGACCATAACTGAAGTTTTATTGATGTACACTATTCCTTAGGGTATCCTATCAGACAATTAAAATTTGCCACTAAATGACTGCTTTTCTGGTGTTGTGAGAGCAATGTTTTTGCTTGAGAGAACAAGCAAGAATTGATATGGATACAGAGGTTCAGACCAATGCCATTGTCTTAAAAGTTTAAACTTTTAAGTTAAATGTTTATACAAACATTCATAGATTGTACATCAGACATATATATCTCCTGATATATCAGGGCACCTTATTTTCATTCTCAGTTCTATTACTAATTTGCATATCACTGGTCCTCAGTTTTCTACAAATGTAAAATAACCAAAGGAGATATTCATTTTATTCAGACTGGACAAGATAGTGACCAATGGAGAGTCAAGAAGATGGGTCAAGAAGAGGGTCAAGAAAATCACAAAATTATGATGTGAAGTTAGGCTCTGGAGAACCCTGTCTACCTCACTTTAGGCAGAACAGCTTTGCTTTTATCTTCCCCAGTTTCATGAAAGATTAACTATACAAAAACAGTGCCAAACATGAAAATATAAAGATCCTTGTAGCTCTAATATCCTGTGATTAAAAAATTTTATATAAAGCTCTGTCATGGAAAATTCAAAATCCTCACAGGTATACGATAAATGTTGTGGTTGTACGACTTTCAACCAAAAGAAGATAAAACAGTAGTCTCTATGCTTTACTCGTATGGTATGATGAATGCATATTCACACATGATATCATGCATATCTCTCTTCAATCACTATACTTTCACACTGATGATGATAGAACAGAGCTAACCAGGAAAGGACTGGAATATTCTGCAGGTAAGGTAGTCAAAAGAGGCAGGCAGAAACTGAATTATCAGTCAGGAAAAGAGGACATAAGTAATAAGATTGCTGCAGGACAATCTGAGAGAGTCAAGCATTGCAGGTTTAAATCAGCAAGATCCACAGTACAAGCAGACAGAGGACCAAAGACCTCTTTCCGAATCTCTCTAGCGTGGGATCTAGCAGCTGTGATCCCTGAGAGGTAGGAGAGTGATGTTGTGTGGGAAAAGCGGCAGGAGTGAAATCTTTGTTGGCAAACGTGCTTTCTATTTTACATTGACATCCTTGACTGGCTCTATTAAGGACTACTGTTAAAATAACAACTAATATCTAAGATGATTTATTTCAGCAAAAATTACTCGAAAATTGAAAGCATTTGGAGGCACCGTAGAAGTAACTGAAAAGAAGTATGATGAATCTAGAAAGACACTGATCTTCACAGTGAAGCATGAAGATGAAAGCAGATGAATAGTAAACTTTCAAAGTTTTTCATATTGTTTGGATTTAATTTGAATGTGAGTGTTTGATGCATTTAAATGAGACAGAATTATTTCTATAGTATTCCAGATGAAAATTTTGTAAGTGAAGAGGAGACAAAAAGACTCCAGTAAAATCTGAGATTTTGTTTCTGTTCATTTTTCAGTCAAGAAGGACCAATGGCATGCATGCTATACTCTGGAGTATGAACACAATGATGAATAATACAGCCTACCTGCTCTCAAACAACACAGAGTGTAAGGGATATAAAAAGAGAGTAAATGGAATATAATACTGTAAACTTCACAATAAAAAAAAAAAAAAACAACTGCTGCGTTAGCATAAACGAAAAATCCTTTTCCTGGTGTTCGTCTGACATCACTTAATTTTTTATGGGTGAGAGGACTTATATTTTAACTGTCTATATTCAAATATGGACAAGATATCAGCTGTACAGCCCAAAGTGAAAAATCAATTGACTCTAAATGAATGCTTTGCCAGTCACTGCTGTCAAAAGCACAGTGTAAAAAAAAAAAAAAGAAAGAAAAGAAAAGCACAGTGTATGTTATGTTGGAAAAAAGCCAACTTGAGGTTTTAAGATAACAGCAAATTGCAGTTTGGTAGGGGATGAATCAATTGTCCTATCTTCAAAGCAGTGTTGTATAATTTGATATTGGAATTCATTATTTAATAATAATCTTATTGAGAACAGACTGATTTTAGTATAAATTAGAAATATTTTAACTCATAATATAATGCATATTCCTTATAACACTCTCTTTTTCTTTTTGATCAATAGGTTGAATTTTTATTCATGATTGTTCTTTTTTTAAGAAAGCCATCTTTTTTTTTTTTTAATTTATTTGAGACAGAGAGAATGAGAGAGAGAGCACATGAGAGGGGGGAGGGTCAGAGGGAGAAGCAGACTCCCTGCCGAGCAGGGAGCCCGATGCGGGACTCGATCCCGGGACTCCAGGATCATGACCTGAGCCAAAGGCAGTCGCTTAACCAACTGAGCCACCCAGGCGCCCGAAAGCCATCTTTTTAAAAAATTAGATTTCTATTAGTAAAAATAAGTTTGCTTTTAATATTAAAAAACATAAAAATATTTCTAGAAAATTAAAGTTATAAGCTTTCAACTCTAATTCTTTAATTGCTATGCTGGGATATCATTCTTCATTGGCAGAATTAGAAAAGCTTGATGGACTACACTTTGCCAATTAGGAAACTACTAAATTCTTGTGTATAGGCCTCCTGTTCCCTAGTGCTTCTTTGCAGAATGCAACAATACAGCTTACAATATAATTGCAAACCAAGTTCTAAATCAAATGATAATGTTTCCTAACTGTGTTCATTATGATTGCCTTCTTATCCTAATTAGTGTCATGGCATTAAAGGGGACTTAATAGGACATCAGTGATGCTTGAAATGGGACATGATAGAAAGTCTGGTGTGATCACACCATTCTTGGATGTTACTGAAATTTTATATTGCCTTCCTACCCTCCTTTCTGCAGCAAGAGATCAGTAAAACACACACACACACACACACACACGATGTAAAGCCTATAGAGATAGATTATAGATAGATAGATGAGAGATAGATAGATAGAGATCTATCATCACTAGCTTTGTTTCTATATCTATATATAATGAAATGACAATTGTATATTTTTCCTTCCTTGATCCTCTCAGATTGGAGAACTGGAGTAAGTTTATTTAGTTTATTTAGCTAATTCCCTAAATTATGACTTATTTAGAGATGATAGGTAAATTATTAATTTCCTACTTTCTTCACTTGTAATAAATGAAGAGAAGACACAGCAACTTCTGGAAATCAAATTAGAACAATTTTCTTAAAAGTATTCAATCCTATATACTAATGTTTTATAAAACAGAGAAACTGTAACTATACTCCAGGAGGCAAAAATAACCCTTGCTTCGTTTTCAGTGTGGTCTTCATATGATGCTATTTTGTTTCAGATAGCATCTTAAGTCTGATTATGCAATTTCATATTTTAAACAACCCTCTGTTCAAACAAATAAAACAGACCCACACAAAACTTTTCAAAATACCTGATTCATTGACCACCAAAACATGAAAATAATTAAAATGGCACCAGGCCTGTATACAAGTAGAAAATGCACATGACCTGAGCCGAAGGTAGATGCTTAACCATCTGAGCCACCCAGGTGCCCCAAGGGCTTTGTCAACTTCTATAATCAGTATTTTAATTTAAGAAAATATGTTAACTGTAAATGCATTGATGCCCTTCACTGTCCTACTATAGTAAAGGAAAGTTTATCTTTTCAGAGGGTGGGTATGTGTATTTATTTCTCATTTCAATATTTCTTTTTTATTCATATATGACTTTAATATACTAAATTACAATACATTAAAACTTAAAAGAAAGAATAACAAAATTATTTTTTATCTACTTTTAAAAATTTTATTTATTTGAGAGAGAGGGAGAGAGCTGAGCAGAGGGGAGGGGCAAAGGGAGAGGGACAAGCAGACTCCCTGCTGAGCAGGGCTTGATCCCAGGACCCCAGATCATGACCTGAGCTGAAGGCAGATGCTTACCCGACTGAGCCACCCAGGCGCCCCAACAAAAGTACGTATAATCACATCACTTCACACATGCATAGGTTCTTAAAAATTTTTCTCCAAAACATTAGGGACACAGTTGTATTTTCAAAATTTTTAACTTAACATTTTGTCATTGCTAACTCTTCTAATAACTTCCAAAGTGATCATAATAAACATAATAACATTTACATCAAAATGAGTACTTCATATTTCAAGTTAGTGGGCCAAAATTAATTAAATATTTTATACATTAATGATGTTTATATTATATATTATTAATAATGGGCAGTGGATATCTTCAGATACATCTTTTTTCCCATTAAATTATTTCTTTTGTATAAATTCCTTTTTTTATAAGTAAGCTCTATGCCCAATGAGGGGCTTAAACTCAAGACCCTGAGATTAAGAATCATGTGCTCTACTGACTGAGCCAGCTAGGCACCCCACTTTTGTATAAATTCTTATGAAGAAATTGGGGTCACGTTGTGTGGCCATTTCTGTAGCTAAGAAACATTTTACCATAGTGATTTTCAAAAGAGTTTCAATTTATACTATTACTATGAATTTATGAATTTACCAAATTAACAGTGAACTTGCCAACATTGTCGTAATCTTTAATCATAAATTAATATGTGCCAAATGGTTGCTCATTAGAGTTCAAATTTAATTAGATGCATTTATTTGTTTTTTAATTACTTTTGTTTATTTCCTGTGAATATTGCAAGATATACATTACTGTGGAAAGTCACATGTAAAGCAGGAAGCAAATATATGGAAGGACCTTTGAAGAGAAAGCCATTAAATCAAAAGAGTAGAGGAGAGGTTAAAAGGTAGTTCACAAAACATCATGTCATAATTTTGATTTCGCTTGTAGAAAGCTTATGATCAGGAGCCACTTAATTAATTAGAATACCAAAAAGAGTACAGAGGAAAGGACATTATTGGTGGCAGTATGAGACTTACTTGTTTCTTCCTTGAAATCTCATAGTATGAACATATGCCATTTTCAAAGAGGAAGAAAGTTTCCTAATAATTCGATGTCCAGACATCTGAACTGAATTGATCAACATTACATATCTAGCCACAAGTAGAGCCAGGAATTCTTCTATATTTCACTGCTCTCCTCCGACCAACCCCCCCCGCCCCCGGCACAGGTGGTTATTTGTGCTTGCCACTCAAAGAACTTCAGAAATGGGTTAAATGTAAGGTACGATTTAAGAGTATGTACACCACATGGAAAGGACCACCGTTAACACAATCACCGTTAATTATCAATTTGGTTAAAGCATTCAAGGCCAGTTTTAGAATTAAAATAATACTGGGAAGTGTGGATCGAAATGTAGGCTATTGTAATTTAGCACATGCGGTTTTTCATTTTATTCAGTCTTTTAAAGAAATGGACCACTAAATGTATAGGTTTTGATGCTGTAAACAACCAGAATCGATTTACTTTTTAGAGGGAAATGCTGACAGAATGATCACTGCCCTCTAAGCTGAAACAACAGTAAGAATACATTTTTCAAGTGAAAGATGGCAGGGTGCTACGGAACCTAGAACGGGGAAGAAGGAGAGTCAGTTGGTCAGGCATAGCTATAAGTTTATATACATTAAAACACTGCGTATAAGGGCACCTGCGTGGCTCAGTCAGTTAAGGTCCAACTCTTGATTTCGGCTTAGGTCATGATCTCACTGTTTTGAGATTGAGCCCTGTGTTGGGCTCCCCACTCAGCGTGGAGCCTCCTTAAGAAGGGAGGGAAAAACATTTCCTCACCCTCTTCCTCTGCCTCCCCCACCCCACTTGTGTGCTTTCTCTCAAAATAAAATAAAATAAAATAAAATAAAATAAAATAAAATAAAAATAAAACACTGCTCATAGGTGAATCAAATAGCAGAAACATATGGGCACATATGAGCAGACACACATATCTATGTAGACATAACTATAAACATAGTTGTTTCAAAATACCTAAAATATTTAAGTATCTATTAAAATATCATTTAAAACCCCACTAAATCTCGTGTATAAAACAAGCACCACACTATTTTTCTTTTTCCAGATCTGTTTGGTCCTATACTGTTAAGGTCAAATCAGATGATACCTTGCTAATCTCCCATAATTCTTATGCAAGTTTCTAAGACAGCATTTATCATCTTTTAGTAAACTATTTACTTATTGTGCTATCTTTGTCATTAAACCAGTAGATTCTAGAAGGCAAAGAAATTACTTATTTCACGTTGTAGTCTTTGCTCATACCTCAGTTCCTGGCACATAGCAGCAAAGAATAAATGCTTTTCATGTATGAATGAAAAACATCTATAAATAGTAATGATGACACCAACAGAATATAAAGACATTTTTATCTCATTTTAAATTTCAGTGGGTAGGAACAATAGTGGTAAATAGTATATTCCACGAACTCGATCATGTATTTGTTAAGCAATACAGCACTACATTTCCTTTTTTCTCTATCTTACAGCTTTCTACTTGACATTGACTAATGGTAGACATAGCTTGAGGCATGAAGAAAAAGAATCTATGTCCTTGATAGCTACTGGCAACTGTGTATTTCCCTTAAGAAGTAGATTTCACGGTCTGTAAGACAAATAAATCCCAATAAGAATAAATTTAACCCAATCCTAAAAAGCATTTATCAGATCACAGGGTGGTGATTTGGTGTTATATAATTTATTTGCTTTTAGAGAAATGCTCATAATACCTAGAATTGATATAGTGTTACTGAGAGAGATGCATAGAATTTCTAGAGAAGGAATACTGTTATAGAAGAATAAAGTCAGAAGTATGTTCTATTTAGATTTTGATGGGCACTGGGTTCTGAATAACAAACCAAGCAGATGAAATAAAGGAGGCGTTGGAAGGTTTTGTTTGTTTGTTTGCTTTGTTTCATATTTGTTTGTTTGTTTTTTCCGAAGACCACATTTCAATGTGCTGCTGTGGCCAAAATGGCTGACAAAGGAATTTGTCATAAAAAGTGTTATTAAAAAAAAAAAAGAAAGAAACAACAAAACAACAACAAAAAACTTGCATATTTACTCTCCTAAACCATGTTCCTGTTCTGCTGGAATACTGTATGCAATGAGATTTTGGTTGCTATACATCAAGAATAAAAATGAGAAAGAAAAATAAAAATGAGAAACATTCTGCAGAAAAAGCAGAATGAGAAGCTTCTGTTTGTGGGAAGGAGAGACCTGTATGTAAATGTGGTGAAAATATTACCCTGTAGCGCATCAGTAGAAACTGGTATTGTTTATAATTGTTTATAATGATGTGTGCTATAACATACATCGGAGTTCCAAGAAAACCATCCATTTTATTTCAACCAGACATAATTTGAATCATGGACATGTTTATTTTATTATTTCATTTTCTTTTGTAGAGGTTTTTTAATTTTGGCTTTGCTTTTGTTTTTTGTTCTGGGAGGGAGAGAGGTTTTTTTTTAGCTGAAATACTGTGATGGGGAAAAAAAAATCTGCCGAGGAACTTCTTATTCCTGGCTGTAGACAATAATCTAATTTTAACCAACTGACAGCTATGAAAGGTGGTAAAAAGTTAGACTAAATTTCATCAGTATAAGGACACAGATATATAACTATATATATATATATATATATATATATATATATATATATATATTTAAATTATCAGGGCTAAGGTTTATTTTTTTTTGATAAAGACTATTGCATGCATGGCATGTGATACATTTCCCTCTGTCCTAGAAATAAAGGGTTCAATAAATAGCCCACATGCCACAATTCTTTGTATTTTAGAGCTACTTTTATCTCAGAATATTAGAGCCATTTTTATCATGAGCTACACATGCTATCTAGGCTAAGTATCTACACATACTTTATTATCACTCATTCTGTACAAATATTTTGCAGTAGAATAGACTATGCAATTTGGGAGACTCTACCCTGAGGAATATTATAGTATATGATGGCATATACCAAAGGTTACAATAAAAGGTTGAAAGTGGGTCAAAAATGTGGTATAAAATTATACATTTCTGTGATAGATAAAGGGACTATATGACTGCTTCCCTTACATACGGGGATGATTTATGAAATGAGATTACATTTGATTTGAGTCTGATAGCATGGAGATAATTTGAATATGAGATGGAGTAGGAGTGACAATATTTGAGAATCTAGTTGTACAAGGTATAAGAAATTACATGGACTGGGTGCCTGGGTGGCTCAGTTGGTTAAGCGACTGCCTTCGGCTCAGGTCATGATCCCGGAGTTCCGGGATCGAGTCCCACGTTGGGCTCCCTGCTCAGCAGGGAGTCTGCTTCTCCCTCTGACCCAACCCCCTCTTGGGCTCTCTCTCTCACTCTCTCTATCTCTCAAATAAATAAATAAAATCTTTAAAAAAAAAAAGAAATTACATGGACAAATTCTCAAAGCAGGAATATGTTTAGTGTGTGTAAAAATTAGCAAATAGTTAATTTGGGAAAAATAAAGATAGGCAAATAGTAGGAACAAAGATTTAAATATAAGAACATTTAATAAAAGAATTCTAAATAAATTTTATTTCTATGAAAAACTGGAGATGAACGGATTTTATTATCTCATGCTTATTGAATCATAAAGCTTTTTTTTTTTTTAAAGATTTTATTTATTTATTTGACAGAGACACAGTGAAAGAGGGAACACAAGCAGAGGGAGTGGGAGAGGGAGAAACAGGCTTCCCACAGAGCAGGGAGCCCAATGAGGGGCTATCCCAGGACCCTGGGATCATGACCTGAGTCGAAGGCAGATGCTTAATGACTGAGCCACCCAGGCACCCCAAATCATAAAGCTTTTAAAGTACACCTTGAACAAAAGAAGTGGGCAATATAATATATTGGCCAAACTTGAAATACTGTCTTCCAGAGAAAATGTTTATCTCAAGGGATAAAAATTATACAGTTTTGCTGTTTTGTATTGTAGGATAGAAGGAAAACAATTTCAAAAATTTTAAATAGGGATTTAAGTATGAACAATTGTCCCCAGAGGACTTACATATCTTAAAGAATCTTTTTTGTGACCTGTAATAATACTGAAATATTTCAGACTGGGGACCTCATCCAATTTCTGGGTCAATAATGTACAAAGCACCTGTATTATGCTGAAGAAATATAAGAATCCATAAGCACATTTGAATCATAGTTATTTTAGGGCAAAGCTTCTAATAAGGACAATATATTCCACTCAAGTCACAAGTAAAACATGGTTATAGAACCTCTAACCTTGTTGCCTATTTGAGTATGGGTTATTCGATTTTTCCGAGAATGTATAACGTTTACATTTACAAATTCAAACAATAATTAATTGTTTTCTAAATCTGTCCTATCATTTGAAATCCATGAAAATAAATGTTTTAATGACTTAATATGAAAAAGTATGTGTATATATTAATTTAAAAATTATATATATAATTATTAATTGGAAAATAATCCATAAGCAAGCATCTACAAATTCTGTTATTTTTTAGTGAAATTCCAGATGATCTAGGGATGGCTCATTCATGACAAATATAAGGCATTTTACAAAAGCAGTACTGAATGTTTCAGTCCAAAGTATTTATTCTATGCTGGAGATTTTAAATAATATGCTAAGATTATAATTATTTGTTTTATTCAGATTTGTTACATTTTATTTATGTGCTTGATTTATTAGTTCAAACCTGCTACAGAAGACATCCTTCTTTTGTGGTAATCCTCTGTAGCAGTCATCTCTTCAGTGAAGACTCGCTCTGACCACAGCTAAAGGTTAAAGTTCTTAGTTTCCATGTGATATCTGTCCTTTTGGCAAAATGTAATTAGCCATCCATGATTCAGAACTCATATTGAAATGTGTTTATTTCTAACTTGACTTGTCATACATAGCTACAACAATAGATTGGGGCTGAAAGTCCAATGTGACTATAATTTAGTAAAGTATAGAATAATTACATATACAAATAGATTTTAAGTAGCTCTGAAATTACCCATAATTTATTTTTTATTTTTTAATTTAATTTAATTTTTTAAAAAGATTTTATTTATTTATTTGACAGAGAGAAACACAGCAAGAGAGGGAACACAAGCAGGGGGAGTGGGAGAGGGAAAAGCAGGCTTCCCGTGGAGCAGGGAGCCCAATGCGGGGCTCGATCCCAGGACCCTGGGATCATGACTTGAGCCAAAGGCAGACGCTTAACGACTGAGCCACTCAGGTGCCCCTGAAATTACCCATAATTTAAAATATCACATAGATACCTAATAAATGGTGGAAATTGAAAACCTCTAGCTAATATAATACTTAATGGAGGTATTATACTCCTGTATCAATTAGGGTTCTGGCAGAAAAAAACCCAAACCATTAATATAAGTAAACGAATAAACAGACATAGACACACACCTCCACATATACATATAGTATATATGCATATATATCCATTTTATGAGCTGACATAAAGCCAATTTATATAGATATTACATATTATATTCATTATTATTACTATATTATTACATTATCATTGCATTCATTATTATATTATATGCATTATTATTACATTATATATGATTTATATCAGTTATGTCAATTCATATAATAGATATATAATGGAAAAACGGAAGAACCCTTACTCAAATAGGCAACAGAGTTAGAGGTTCTATATCATCCAATTTTTTTAAAGATTTTATTTATTTATTTGAGAGAGAGAATAAGAGAGAGAGAGAGAGCATGAGAGGGGGGAGGGTCAGAGGGAGAAGCAGACTCCTTGCTGAGCAGGGAGCCTGATGTGGGACTTGACCCTGGGACTCCAGGATCATGGCCTGAGCCAAAAGCAGTTGCTTAACCAACCGAGTCACCCAGGTGCCCTATCATCCAATTTATATCCATATTTTACTTGTGAGTTGGGTGGAATATACTGTACTTACTATAAGCTTTACTCTGAAATTAATTGGCTATATGAATGTGAGGTCTCACCAGGAAATCCTGAAATCCATAGAGCATGCTGTCAGAAAGGGCAAATTGGAAACTGTACAGAACCTGTTAATGTAGTACATGGACTGAATATTTTCTTTTTCTAGGAATCCTCAATTCTGCTCTGAAGGTCTTTGAACTGATTGGATCAGGTCCACCTAGATTACCAAGGATAATATCTTTTATTTAAAGTCAACTGATTGTAGATGTTAATCACAGCTACATAGTAGCTTCACAACAATACCTAGATTACTGTCTGATTGAATAGTTGGGGTCTATATCTTGCCAAGCTGAAACATAAAACTATTACACACCACAAAGTCTGGGAAGAAGGCAAGAACATCCTTTCTTATCACTCTTTTACAATATTTTATTGGAAATTCTAGATAGTGCAATAAGGCAAGGAAAAAAAGTTATACATGTTGGAAAGGGAATAATAAAACTATCTTCACTCATAGTTGACATGACTGCCTTAGAGAAATTCTGAAAGAATCTACATAGAAAAACCTTCTAGAACAAATAAGCAAGTTTATCAAGGTCAATATGCAGTATTAATTGTTTACATTTATATTAGGAACGAATATGTGAAATGTGAAATTAAAAATCAATACTATTTACAATAGCATCCCCCCAAAAAGTATCAAGCTATAAATCTAACAATAGTTATGAAGGACCTATATTTAGAAAACTACAAACACTGATGAAATAAGCCAAAGAAGATTTAAATAAATGGTAAATGTTCTATGATCAGGGATGAAAGAACCAATATTGTTAGCTGTCTAGTCCTCCTAATTTGATCTCTAAATTCAATGCACTCCCAATCAAAATTCCAGTGAGGATTTTATAGACACTAATTCTAAAATTTATATGAAAAGGCAACAGAATGGCAAAAATAATTCTGAAAAAAATAGGAACAAAGTCAAAAGACTAATTTTACCCAACTTCAGTTACCAAGAAATTGTAGTAATTGTAAAAGGATTGACATAGATTATAAGCCTTCAATTATCAAGACATTGTGTTAATGGCAAAAGCATAGGAAACAGATCAGTGGAACAGACGATAGAGCACAGAAAGTGACCCAAACAAGTATAGCCAACTGATTTTTGACAAAAGTGCAGACTATTCAATGAAAAAGATTATCTTCACAACTAATAGTGCTGGAACAATTGGCTGCCCATAGGCAAAAATAAGCAAACAATAACAAACAAACAAACAAAAAAGCTTTGACTTATATCTCGCAGTATACACAAAAATCAACTCAAAATGAATCTTTTACCATCCTCTAGCAACTTAACTTGTGCCTTCTTTATGAAAAAAAGTGTGATTATATTTTCCTAGTTCATACTTCTATCACTTTACTATTTCTAATGTTTTCTTGCCCTCTAACCTTTTTGTATTTTTACATCTTAATTCATCTGGAACAAGCTTCAACCTCAAACTCTGTCTTATTTTTAGCATTTTAATTGTTATCACACAGTAAATAGTACAAGTTTTACTAAACTTGAATTATTTAAAGTTGCATTTGGATATTCTGTAGAGTTTTAGATATGTGCTAGTTAAATAATGTAAGACATATATTTTTGTATACTATTTCAGTATCAAAACCTGTAAATACGTTTTCCTTTTTAAAAAAATCTCATTAACATTAATATATGTTTTATTTTAAAATGAATAATAACACAGACATGCTTCAGCAATGAAAACTAAGAATACAGGCTTATCTTCCCCTGGAAAAGTACTATTTAGTCAAATTCGAGGTATGTGCATAAATGTTACAAAATAAGCCTATCTAAGCCTCAACAGACCAAATCCACTTTCTAATTTCCTTCCCTACATGTGAATAAAATCAGTATAAATTTTGGATCTTGTCAGGGCTTGAGACAAATTCAGAATTTACAAATAGAAACTTAAGTAGAAAAGTGCCTAGTAACAAATTTCAGAAGAAGTAATTCTTTTACCTCAAACTAAATAAATAAAAATGAAGTCACACTACTTACAGGATATTGGGAGTTGCTAGATCAGAAAAAAAAAAAAAGTGAATTCTCCTTAATAACACTCTTTAAGGGGCACCTGGGTGGCTCAGTCAGTTAAGCCACTGCTTTCGGCTCAGGCCATGATCTATGGGTCCTGGGATCGAGTCTTGTGTTGTTAGGCTACCTGCTCAGTGGGGAGTCTGCTTGTCCCTCTCCCTCTGCCCCTCCCCCACCCCGCTCGTGCACTCTCTCTCTCTCAAATAAATAAATAAAATCTTAAAAAAAACCCTCCTTCAATATCAAGCTTCTTGATTTATTATTTCAAATGAAAATGTCATACATGGCAACTCTATTTCTCATACCCACAACACCAAATGCTCTTACTTATTTCAATTCAAGCACTGTATTTTCATTATGTCACACAACAATCTATCTGTTACTATACCTAAAAAAAGGATCATTCTAAAGTAGAAGAAAAACTAAATATACAAATGCAATTTTGTATGAAAATAAAAGTTTTAACCGTGCTAAGACTTATTTAGGAAATCTTCTCTGAAATATATCTGAATGAGTATAAATAAAGTTTATGCTAAACTTGTATGTGTTTAGGAGGGGAGGAAGTTGTATGGATACCATATTACTAGAGATTAATATTTTTAGGGTCTGCATTTTCCACTACAATTAATAGTTTACGTATAGTGACACTTTTTAATTGTAATTACCTAAAATATAAACCCTAAAATAAAAAGAACATAATGATTTCTGTATTGCATACTTGCACACACATATTAGGCCTATAAAGCTGCCCATAATTCTGTGCATTTTAAGAGAAGCCTATCAATAACCCCTCCAACTGCCACTATGACTGAATTCCCTGTTTGTGTCACCATTATGAAGTGCCTACAAAACCACCAACTCTAAGACTAAACATAAAATTTAGTTCTCATCATTCTCTAAAAAAACATCAAAACTAATTTTATCATGCATTTTTGTCACTCTTTATCTCAATCACCACTGGAATCCTAGGCCTCTTAGGTCATTAATAATCACCTGAAATTCATTTATAACCCAAAGTTATCCAATTTTCTACTCCATATTCCCATACCTGCCTGCTCTAACTGAAATTGCTTATGGTCTGATAACATACTTTCTAGTGGATTTCTTCCAAGTTTGGACAAGAATATTTTCCTGTTTTTTTCTTTTTACTGCATTTCTGACAAAATGTCTAAAGGTTGTATAGCTTTTTTCTTTGCTCCTCATTGCTGCTTCCCTACCTTTTCTCCTGCTTCTCTTAAAACCGCCTCCTTATGGGTTTATGAATTGAATATTTTAGCCCATCTCTTATCACTTTTCTCCTCATCAAAAACTGCTGTCAACATTATTGGTGACCATGTAATCTATACACCTCCGTGGCTATAGCTCAGAACTTGTCATCAGCAATAACTTATCACTTCTAACATCTCAATATGTCTTTCCACTTTGAAAAATGTTTCATAAATTTTCAGCCTAAGTATCCTACTTCTCTCATTCTAGGTATTCATTGACTCTATCAGAATCTCCATTCAAATTATCTCACCAGCTTCTTTTATTACTTATGATAAATAATTATTAAGAATTATTCCTTAGAATGATTTTGAATTTCTAGAAAAAACTATATTTTTTAAAGATTTTTTATTTATTCATTTGTCAGAGAGAGACAGAGCACAAGCAGGTGGAGTGGCCGGCAGAGGGAGAAGCAGGCTCCCCGCTGAGCAAGGAGCCTGATGCGGGGCTCAAGCCCAGGACCCTGGGATCATGACCTAAGCCAAAGGCAGGCACTTAAGTGACTGAGCCACCCAGGCATCCCTAGAAAAACTATAAAGATAATACAGAGAGTGGCCGTATACCCTGCTACGTTTTCCCATTACTGATATTTCACATAAGTATATCATATTTGTTGTAATTAATGAAGCAATATTGATAATATTATTATTATGTGAAGCCCATGCTTTATTCAGATTTCCTTTTTATGTTTCAGGATCCCATCCAGGATATTGCATTACATTTAGCTGTTGTATCATCTTAGGCTACTCTTGATTGTAACAGTTCCTGAGATTTTCCTTGTTTTTGATAACAATTTTGAGGATTACTTGTCAGTATATAGCAGGATATCATTCAATAGAATTTTTCTGGTGTTTGTTTTTCATAAATGGGCTGGGGTTAGGGAATTTCAGGAGGAAGGGCAGAGATGTAAAATGCCATAATCATGATATCATACTAAGGGTACCTACTATCAATATGACCTATCACTATTATCTTGACCTTGGTCACCCGGCTGAGGTAGTTTTGTCATGTTTCTACAATGTAAAGTTAATATTTTTATCCCCCTTTCTGTAACTCTCTGGAAGGATGTCACTTTGCACAACTCACGTCTAAGGAGTAGAGTTATGCTCCATGTCTTTGAGAGTAGAGTTATTATATAAATTACTTGGAATTCTACATGGAAAATTTGTTCTTTCCTACTCAGTTATTTATCTATTCATTTTTTATTCATATCTGTACAGAGTCATGGGTCATGGGTCATGAATCCATAATTCATACTATGGATTATAGTCCAATATTATGTTATTATGTTATTTTGTTATTTTCTTGCTAAAATTTTTCCAGATTTAGACATTGGAAGTTCTTTCAGTTGCCTCCTGTGTCTCTTTGGCATATCACAATCATTGTGTGTGTGTGTGTGTGTGTTTTGAACACCTTCTTATTGGCACTATAAAATTCATTAGGCTTTTCTTTTACCTGTTCTTTCTTAGCCGTAGAATCAGCCTTTTCTTCAATCAACTCTGTCTCTTTGTATTGAGAATGGCATTAAAAACAAAGATCTTTGTCTTAAGTGTACTCACGGTTACTGGGGATTTTAGGCTGGTAGGCACTCTCAGCTGATAGAATAGGAAATGTAGGTGTTCATAGGAAACTGTGCACATAAACATACGTATAAATATTTCTGTATGTAATCATCTACATCTATATTGGACTAAACACAAATTCATACTAATGACTCTAATGCATTACCACATCGATCAGTCTACCATCCTCCCCTGGCTTATCTGTCACCTCCCACCCCAACAGTGAGAAACGGGACTGCCATTATCCCATCCATTTACTTAACTGTTTGGTTCCCGTATGCATAGTAGTTTCAGAACTTTTAACCCACGAGAAGGAACATTATCAAAGAGAGTATAATGTTTATATACAGTTTCTTTTGTTTTTAGTTTTTTGGGTCAGTAACATTTTTCATAACACTTTCAGGGAGGTTGTTGCACACATTAGCAGTGCAGTTTGGTTGTTTTGTCATATTCTGCATTCAATTCCAGGATCCCCCAAATGCCTGACAGATTTATTTTTATATCTGTACACATTAAAACTTGCTCTTTGTGCTGCAACTTGCTGTGGGTTGTTATATGGGATATCATAGAAATATCAATTAGATCAATTTAATAGTACTGATCAGGTCCACTATATCCTAACTGATTTTCTGCCTCCATGTTCTATCAGTTACTGAAAGTGGAGTGATAAAATATCCATCAGTTTTGGACAAGCAATAAAGGAACAGCAAATGGGTAAATCAGACTAAAATCAGTTTTAGTGGATATGTTGATTTCTCCTTTCTGTTCTATCAATTTTCACCTCACATACTGTAAAGCTCTGTTGTTAAGTAGATACGCAACTAGATTTTTTTTTTTTTTAAGATTTATTTATTTAAGAGAGCGAGCGAGAGAGAAAGCATGTGCACTGGGGGAGGGGCAGAAGGAGAGGGAGAGAGAAACTCAAGCAGATTCTGTGCTTAGCACGGAGCTCAACACCAAGCTCGATCTCATGACCCTGAGATCACAACCTGAGCTGAAACCAAAAGTGGGATGCTTAACCAACTGCACCACCCAGGCGCCCCTAGAATATTTATATATATTTTAAAGAATTGACCCTTTTATCATTATGTAATGTCCTTGGTTTTCCCTCCTAATTTTTTTTTATTTTGAAGTCTTCTTTATCTGAATTAATACAGCTAAGCCAGCTTTCTTTGAACTCGTATTGGTGTGGTATGTCTTTTTCCATCCTTTTACTTTTAACCTATCAGATTCTTTATATTTTTATTTGATTTCATGTAGACAGCATATACTTGGGTCCTGTTTCTTTTTATCCACTCTCAAAATTACTGTCTTTTAATTGGTGTATTTGTACCACTCACATTTTTAATATCTACCATATCTGTAATTAATTTCTATTAGTTGCCTTTTTAAAATCTTACAGCAAACATTTATGTGTATATGTATATTTGAGAAAGTTTTTACTTTTCCTTTAAATTAGAAGGTTAATTTCTCTTGCTATAGAATTCTAAGTTAATGGTTTTGTTTTTGTTTGTTTTTATCAACACTTTAACTATTTCATTCCATTCACATTTTGCTTATATGTTTTCTGGTGAGAAGTAATTGTAATTCTTATTATTTTTCTTCTATATGTAAAGTGCATATTTTTTGTTCCTCTGATTTCCTTAAATATTTTGTCTTTAGTTTTATGTAGTTTAAATATTACATATACATAGTTTTGTTTGTTTTGTATTTGTCTTGCTTGATTTTCTCTGAGCTTCCTTTATCTATGATTTGTTGACTATGTTAATTTCAGAAAATTCTTAGCCATTATTATTTCAAATACTTCTTTTCTTTCTTTTTTTCTCTTTCATCAGGTATTACAGTTATATTGAACACATAAAATTGTCTAACAGTTCTTGGGTGATTTATTCTTTGTTTCTCTCTTTCTTTTTTTTTTCCTTCTTCTTCTTCTTTTCATCTCATAGAAGTTTCTATTGACCTGTTTTCAAGCTCAGATTCTTTCTTCCAGTGTATTGATGAACCCATCAAAGATATTCTTCATTTTTGTTACAATGTTATTGATTTCTAACATTTCCTTTTGATTCTTTCATAAAGTTTTCTTTTCTCTGTTTATATTACTATGATGATTAATTTTATGTGTCAATTTGGGTAGACTATAGCACTGAGTTGTTTAGTCACACCAATCAAGAGGTGGCTGTAAAGGTACTTTAAAAATGTGATTAATACTAGACTTTGGGTAAAGTAGATTATTTTCCATAATGTGGATAGTCCTCGTCCAATTTGAAGGTCTTAAGAAAAAAGACTGAGGTCCCCCAAGACAGAAATTCAGCCTCTAGACTGTCTTTGGGATTAAGTCTGCAACACCAACTTTTCCCTGGGTCTCCAGCCTCCCAGCCTGCCCTGTAAATTTCAGACTTGCCTGCCTCCACAATCACATGAACCAATTCCTTAAATTCTCTGTCTATCCATTCATCCATCCTTCTCTCTCTATATATACATCATTTTCCATGTAGTACCATGTTGCCTACTCTTTCTCTTAGAACCTTTAACATATTAAAAATAGACTTTTAAAAATTTCCCTAATAATTCCAAAATCTGTGTCATATCTTTGTCTAGCTATATGTTATCTCTGTCTCTTTCAGAGTGTGTGTTTTCCTAGCCTTTTATCATGTATAGTATTTTTGTGCCACACGCAGACATGGTATATTGAGAAAAAGACACTAAGGTGAATAGGCCTTTAGGGTGAGGTTTTATGTTAATCTGGCCAGGAATTGGGCTTTTTTTTTTTTTTTAATGTTGCTGTAGTTGAGGGTGCCAGAATTTCACATTCCTCAAGTGTCCTTGTTTACCTCTCCCACTTTCTTTGTGTTTCCTTAAGACATCTTACTCCTTAAATGAATTGGAGATTTTCACCTCTTTCAGCTATAATTCACTGCTATCATACTGCAGCCTTGTTGATGTGCCATAAGAGGTTGGGGAAGTAACTCATTCAATAACCTCATGATTAAATCTCAGTCTTTTATTGGGTCTGTGTTCTTGGGCTATGAACTTCGAAAGTGTTTCTGAATAACTGCTATATATTCCTGGTCTATTCAGTTTCTCTGTGTCACTGTTGCATCATCTACTTTTTCATTAGATGTCCAACAACCTTACAACCTCTTTCTTATAATTTTCCTGAAAAATAGAAACAGTAATATAATAACCTAATTTCTCCACCTAAAGTTATCAGTCTACCTGCATCTTACCTATAAATTCTGCCTTTATTCCCCTTTCATTAGAAGTATGGACCCCTCAAATTGTAAGGGGACCCTAACCTTCTTGCCTACTACTAAATGGTTTCTCCTGTAATTAGCTCCTCTATTCCATCATCGGTTTTCTCTCTCATGTGAACATTTGTGAAGACATACTAAATGCTGTAATATTCCTTAGATGCAAAATTCAACCCTCCCTTTCTAGCTCCTGCTCTTTTTTGTTCTGTATCATAGAAACATATTCAAGGATGATTTCCATGCCCATTCTCTTTACCTTCTCATGTTTTAAGTTCTTAGCAACTTTTAGCAGAGCCAACCAGTCAATGATTTTAATCATTATGTTGTTCAACTCATATTTAGTGAGTATGCACTTGATGCTAAGTGCTATTCTAGGCACAAGAGAGCAATGAATAAGACGATGTCCTTGCCTTCATGGAAATTACATTCTAGAGAAGAAAAGAAAGAACATGGAAAAAAACAGAAAGTAATTTGCAAACTAAGGTACTGATGAGTGTTATGAGGAAAAGGAAAACGAAGTAAAAGTATAAAACGTGAAGACGGCTTTTGTGAAAGTGTGGTCAACTGAGTCTACTCTGTGAGGGTGCATCAGCAGGTATTTTATTGTAAAGCTTTGTTTGTGTAGCGTCTGAATTTTGCCTAACTTCCCCCTAACTCCACTGATGTCACAGTATCTTTTTCAAGATTCCCCAAATGTCTCTAGCTTTATATATTTTACTGCTTCTTGTCTCAATCCCTGGTGTATTTATTTTCTATATATGTTCTCTCCATAGTTGATCTCATCCAGCTGTATATCTTTAAAAACCACTGATGAACTAATAACTTCTAAATTTATATTTTTAGCCTTGATCTCTATAAGCAGCACCAGAACCATATACCCAATTACCTATAGTTAATATACCTCTTTTTGAACATGCTCAAAATGGAAACCTTCATTAGCCCTCTCATTGAATCTGTGCTTCTCTTGCCTTTCCTATCTCAACATCCCCCATTATACAACCAAATACTGAAGTCCCAAACTCCTGCCCAAACAACTACCAGATGACTTCTGGTAGCCATTTGGCCAGAATAAGCACAGCTTCACAGTATAAGGAGTATATTGGTAAGGGCAGAGAATACTCCAAGCTACCACTGCCAATCAGTAATAGAGGCTAAAGTACCCAGTCTCTTAGTCTCTTGTCTTTTATACAGCTAATTCTGGGAGGCATCTTCAGAGATCACAACAGAATCAATTCCTGAGATCAACACATTCTTATATTGCTATATCTTCCTTCTTTGTCCCACTGTCCTCATTCATTCACACATATTTAATGAGATCAACCCTAAAGCATCTGAAATTGAATCCTTTTTCAGTGTATACTTTTTGAGGAATCAA
This sequence comes from Mirounga leonina, assembly GCF_011800145.1. NCBI lineage: Eukaryota > Metazoa > Chordata > Mammalia > Carnivora > Phocidae > Mirounga > Mirounga leonina. The sequence goes on along the minus strand of NW_023270451.1, from coordinate 60,521,698 downwards.
AACTAAGTCAGTCATCTTTTATTTGTTGTACACTCTACACCTACCTTCAAGCCATCAGCTTAAACCTCATCTGCAACTCTATCTTCAAAATATATCTCAAATCCAACCATGCCTCACCATCTCTACTGCTTCTTTGATAAAATACAAAATCTTTATTTTTTAAAAATATTTTATTTATTTATTTGAGAGAGAGAGAGCATGAGCAGGGAGAGAGGCAGAGGGAGAGGGAGAAGTAGACTCCCACTGAGCAGGGAGCCCAGTGGGGGGTTCGACCCTAGGACCTCAGGATCATGACCTGAACCAAAGGCAGACGCTTAACTGACTGAGCCACCCAGGTGTCCCTAAAATCTTTATTTTTTTATGGTTGGATTACAGGGACTCTTTTCCTTGGACTACATCAATAGCCTCCTAATAATCCCCTTTCTTCCACTCTTTTTACCCTAGAGTCTCTTCTCTATACAGCAACCCAACAGAGCATTACAAAATATATATAAACCAGATCCCTTCTCTATATGTAATATATTATCACATCAAGTCTCTTTTTCAAAAGCCATCATAATCTGTTTCTTACCTATGTCTGACTTCATCTCAAAACATTATTTCCCTTTCTTACCATGTCCTCGCCTTTCTTGTCTTTTCTCCTATTTTTTAGTATTCTAACCTCCCTGCTGAGGACCTTTATATTTGTAATGTGTGCCTCTAAGGCTCTTCTCCATCTTCCTTGTTTGGCTTCCTCTTTCTCCTGACTTTGGTCTTTTATCACATGGCAACATTCCAAAGACACTTCCCCTGATCATCCAATTTGAAATTTAGACCACTTATACCTTCTTTCCAACCTTCTTCCTTTCCTTATCCCTTTGTACAGTATTCCTCACTATCTGGAATTATATTAATCTTATTAGTTTACTTTTTTATTGCCATTTTCCTTCACTAGTATATAAACTCCTTAAGGCGGACACTTGCCATTTTAACAGAAGGAATACTCTCTGATGTAAAATGTGGGTAAAGTAGCAGAAATCATAGAACAGGTTTTTTCCTTCAACATATTTTGAACATAGCAAATAGGAAGTAATGCTGTATTACAAATAATTATAAAGATATTATTATATAACATGAAGCTATGATGGCAAATGAGATATTACTTGGAACATGCTTAAATACTGTAAATCAATATAATCACATTTGATTTGCATTTGCTTTACATGGATATAAAATATACACTTTACTGGGGGCTAAAATTTATACCTTGGGGAAAATGTGAAAATATGATTTCTAGTCATTTAAATGAAGATGGTAAGTGTTGAATGTGACAAAATCATGAGCTGAGTTGAGTTTAATGTGAAATCATTTATTAGAAGAAAGTAGCACACAGATCAATAGCAGCTCTGGGAAACAAATACATTCTGCTCAAAAGCATATAAATATTTAGTAGCATTTTTAGTGCAGAAACCTTTTAGTCACCTAGATTATATCTGATTTTTATCTCTTTGTTCTCTAGATCTAAAGTGTGCATTGGAAAATTGTCATTTACATTAATCTTGAGAATGATTGATAACTATTGGAAACACAGATGTTCACATACATAATTTAAACTGATGTATGTTATATATTCTGTAAACTAAATGAGAAGAGAAAAAATCAATTTATCAATACTAACATTTGCGCAAAAGACCTCTTAAATTAATATTGACATAACTCTTTAAGGCTAGCTGATGTTTTCTTTGAGGAAGCCAGACATTTTGCCTTGCAGCCTGTAAGTATTGACAAGGAATTGTGTAGGAAATAGACCTCATATTATTTAACTAAATGTACAGTCTAAAAAAACCCATTATTATTTTGCATATAGAAGAATAAGGTAACAAAGAAAGATGACTTTAGTGTATTTCTTCTTTTCATGATATTAATTCATTTCAGCATACATTAGTTTTCTATTGCTGCTGTAACAAATCACCAAAAACTTAGCAACTAAAACCAATACCAGTTTATTAGTTTACAGTAAGTGGGTCAGAAACTGGGCCAGAGAGCATGGTGTACTGAGGTTGTCTGCTCAGGGTCTCACAGGGTAGAAATCAAGGTGCTGTAGGCACCATCTCACCTGGAGTTAGGGTTTTCTAAGCTTATTCAGGTTGTTGGCAGAATTCAGCTTCTGGATTCTATTTTTCCATGAGTTGAGGGATTGCCCTCTTTATATTCAAAGCTAGGAGAAATATCCTTACATTGTTGAATCCCTGTCATGCTTTGAAACTATGACTTCCTCTCTCTCTGACCTGTAGATCCATATTTCAAGGCCTCATGTAATTAGGTAGGCCTACCTAAATTAATTTCCCTTTCTTAAAGTCCACTGTTAAATGTAACATATCTTTATCATGTAGTAAAATCTATCAAATTCACTCTTTCTGGAATTTTTCAAGGCATGTACACTAGAGGACATGATCTTGGCAGGGCATCTTAACATTCTGCCTGATTTCTGACTAATGCAATCTATCTCAAACACTTGATCTTGCCATAAACCGTGGTCTGTGGCACAGTCAGGCCACTGCTTTTCGAGCAGGGACCCAACAAGCGGCAGATTGGGGAGACTCCCTTTCCTCCCCCGGGAGGGATGGTGGGGGAGCGCACTGCAGGAATCTGCTGGGTTTGGAGACTCCAAACGGGGGTCGGGTGCCAGAGCTAGAAACGCTCGGTCACAGGCCGGGTGAGCACAGAGTGCGGCCAGAGACCGGGGAGGCGGGAGCGATTGACTGCTTTTCACTGGGGCCTCACTGAGGAGTGGGGCCACGAGTTCTTGGCTCCACCGGGCAGAGATTGGGAGGCCGCCATTTCACTCTCGTCCTCCAAAGCTGTACAGAAAGTTTGCAGGGAACAAAAGCTCCTGAGAGCAAACCTGAACAGATTCCTTAGCCTGGAACAGCAAGGGCGGGGCAATTCCGCCTCCGGCAAAGACATTTGAGAATCACTGTAACAGGCCCCTCCCCCAGAAGATCAGCATGAACAGCCAGCCAAGACCAAGTTTACCGATCAATGAGAATGGCAGAACGCCAGCACTAGGGGAATACAGCCCATAGAATTCATGGTTTTTTTCCCCCTGACTCTTAGGTCTTTCAAAGTTAATTTTTTTAATTTTCTTTTTTTTCTTTTTCTATATTTTTATTTTGAATTTTTCTTTTTCTCTTTTCAACCAACATCTTCTCAATCCCTTTTTAAAAAATCTTTTTTATTTTTCATTTTTAGAGTCCTATTCTATCCCTTCATAGTAGTTAACCTTATTTTTGGTATATATATATAATTTGTTCTCTCTTTAAAATTTGGGGATATAGTTTCTTCTAACAGACCAAAATATACCCAAAATCTCTAGTGTATGGCTTTGTTCTAGTGTCCTGCCTGATTACATTCTCTCCCTTTTTTTTTTTAATTTTTAAAATTTCTCTTTTCGTTTTTCAACCAACTTCTTATCTTATCAATTCCTTTTATAAAATTTTTTAATTTTAATCTTTACAGTCATATTCCATCCCTTCATCATATTTACCCTTATTTTTGTACATATATAAGTTTTTCTTTCTTTAAAATTTTGGGAGGCAGTTCTTCTAACAGACCAAAATATGCCCATAATCTAGTGTGTGGCACAGATCTATTCACTAGCCTGATCATATTTGATCATATTCTTTTTTTTTTTTAATCTTCTTCTTTTTCTTTTTTCTTTCTTTCCCTTTCTTTTCCCCTGGTTTCAGGTCTCTTCTGATTTGTTTAGTGTATATTTTTCTGGCGTTGTTGTTACCCTGTTAGCATTTTGTTCTCTCATTCATCTATTCTCCTCTGGACAAAATGACAAGATGGATAAAATCACCTCAAAGAAAAGAACAAGAGGCAGTAACAACTGCCAGGGATCAATACGAACATTAGTAAGATGTCAGAACTAGAGTTCAGAATGATGATCAAAAAGATACTAGCTGGGCTTGAAGAAAGCATGGAAGACACTAGAGAAACCCTTTCTGGAGAAATAAAAGAATTAAATCTAACCAAGTCGAAATAAAAAAGTCTATTAATGAGGTACAATAAAAAATGGAGGCTCTAACTGCTAGGATAAATGAGGCAGAAGAGAGAATTAGTGATATAGAAGACCAAATGATGGAAAATAAAGAAGCTGAGAAAAAGAGAGATCAACAACTACTGGATCATGAGGGCAGAATTCAGGAGATAAGCAATACCATAAGACAAAACAATATCAGAATAATTGGAATCCCAGAAGAAGAAGAAAGAAAGAAAGGGGCAGAAGGTACATTGGAGCAAATTATAGCAGAGAACTTCCCTAATTTGGGGATGGAAACAGGCATCAAAATCCAGGAGGCACAGAGAACCCCCCCAAAATCAATAAAAATTGGTCAACACCCCGACATCTAATAGTAAAACTTATGAGTCTCAGAGACAAAGAGAAAATTCTGAAACCAGTTCAGGACAAGATGTCTGTAACCTACAATGGTAGAAACATTAGATTGGCAACAGACCTATCCACAGAGACCTGGCAGGCCAGAAAGGACTGGCAGGATATATTCAGAGCACTAAATGAGAAAAATATGCAGCCAAGAATACTCTATCCAGCTAGGCTGTCATTGAAAATAGAAGGAGAGATAAAAAGCTTCCAGGACAAACAAAAACTAAAGGAATTTGCAAACACAAAACCAGCCCTACAAGAAATATTGAAAGGGGTCCTCTAAGCAGAGAGCACCTAAAAGTAACAGACCAGAAAGGAACAGAGACAATATACAGTAACAGTCACCTTACAGGCAATACAATGGCACTAAATTCCTATCTTTCAATAGTTACCCTGAATGTAAGTGGGCTAAGTGCCCCAATCAAAAGACACAGGCTATCAGATTGGATAAAAAAAACAGACCCACTGATATGCTGTCTGCAAGAGAACCATTTTAGACCCAAAGATACCTCCAGATTGAAAGTGAATGGAAAACCATTTACCATGCTAATGGACACCAAAAGAAAGCTGGGGTGGCAATCCTTATATCAGACAAATTAGATTTAAACCAAAGACTGTAATAAGAGCTGAAGAAGGACACTATATCTTACTTAAGGGTCTGTCCAACAAGAAAATCTAACAATTGTAAATATTTATGCCCCTAACATGGGAGTAGCCAATTATATAAGCCAATTAATAACAAAATCAAAGAAACACATCAACAACAATACAATAATAGTGGGGGACTTTAACACCCCCCTCACTGAAATGGACAGATCATCTAAGCAAAAGATCAACAAGGAAATAAAGACTTTAAATGACACACTGGACCAAATGGACTTCACAGATATATTCAGAAAATTCCATCCCAAAACAACAGAATAATAACAACATTCTTCTCTAGTGCCCATGAACATTCTCCAGAATAGATCACATCCTAGGTCACAAATCAGGTCTCAACCGGTACCAAAGATTGGGTCATTCCCTGCATATTTTTGGACCACAATGCTTTAAAACTAGAACTCAATCACAAGAGGAAAGTCAGAAAGAACTCAAATACATGGAGGCTAAAGAGCATCCTACTAAAGAATGAATGGGTCAACCAGGAAATTAAAGAAGTATTAAAAAAATTCATGGAAACAATGAAAATGAAAATGAAAACACAACTACTCAAAATCTTTGGGATGCAATGAAGGCGGTCCTAAGAGGAAAGTATATAGCAATACAAGCCTTTCTCAAGAAACAAGAAAGGTCTCAAATACACAACCTAACCCTACACCTAAAGGAGCTGGAGAGAGAACATCAAAAAAGCCTAAAACCATCAGGAAAAGAGAAATAATAAAGATCAGAGCAGAAGTCAATGAAATAGAAACCAAAAGAACAGCAGAACAGATCAACAAAACTAGGAGCTGGTTCTTTGAAATAATAAATAAGATTGATAGACCCCTGGCCAGACTTATCAAAAAGAAAAGAGAAATGCCCCAAAGAAACAAAATCATGAATGAAAGAGGAGAGATCACAACCAACACCAAAGAAATACAAATAATTATAAGAACATATTATGAGAAACTCTATGCCAGCAAATTAGATAATCTGGAAGAAATGGATGCATTCCTAGAGATGTATCAACTACCAAAACTGAGCCAGGAGGAAATAGAAAACCTGAACAGACCTATAACCACTAAGGAAACTGAAGCAGTCATCAAAAATTGCCCAGCAAACAAGAGCCCAGGGCCTGATGGCTTCCCAGGAGAATTCTACCAAACATTTGAAGAAGAATTAATACTATTAATACTGAAACTGTTCCAAAAAATAGAAATGGAAGGAAAACTTCCAAACTTGTTTTATGAGGCCACCATTACCTTGATCCCAAAACCAGACAAAGACCCCATCAAAAAGGAGAATTACAGACCAATATCCTTGATGAACATGGATGTAAAAATTCTCACCAAAATACTAGCCAATAGGATCCAACAGTACATTAAAAGGATTATTCACCATGACCAAGTGGGATTTATCCCTGGGCTGCAAGGTTGGTTCAACATCTGCAAATCAATCAATGTGATACAATACATTAATAAAAGAAAGAACAAGAACCATATAATCCTCTCAATAGATGCAGAAAAAGCATTTGACAATGTACACCATCCTTTCTTGATCAAAACTCTTCAGAGTATAGGCATAGAGGGTATATACCTCAATATCATAAAAGCCATCTATGAAAAACCCACAGTGAATATCATTCTCAATGGGGAAAAACTGAGAACTTTCCCCCTAAGGTCAGGAACGCAGCAGGGATGTCCACTATCACCACTGCTATTCAACATAGTATTGGAAGTCCTAGCCACAGCAATCAGACAACAAAAAGAAATCAAAGGCATCCAAATCAGCAAAGAAGAAGTCAAACTCTCACTCCTTGCAAATGATATGATACTTTATGTGGAAAACCCCAAAGACTCCACCCCAAAACTGCTAGAACTCATACAGGAATTCAGTAAAGTGGCAGGATATAAAATCAATGCACAGAAGTCAGTGGCATTCCTATACACCAACAACAAGAGAGAAGAAAGAGAAATTTAGGAGTCGATCCCATTTACAACTGCACCCAAAACCATAAGATACCTAGGAATCAATCTAACCAAAGAGGCAAAGAATCTGTACTCAAGAAACTATAAAATACTCACCAAAGAAATTGAGGAAGATGCAAAGAAATCGAAAAATGTTCCATGCTCATGGATTGGAAGAACAAATATTGTGAAGATGTCAATGCTACCTAGAGCAATCTACACATTCAATGCAATCCCCATCAAAATACCATCCACTTTTTTCAAAGAAATGGAACAAATCATCCTAAAATTTGTATGGAACCAGAAAAGACCCTGAATAGCCAGAGGAATGTTGAAAAAGAAAAGCAAAGCTGGCGGCATCACAATTCCGGACTTCCAGCTCTATTACAAAGCTGTCATCATCAAGACAGTATGGTACTGGCACAAAAACAGACACATAGATCAATGGAACAGAATAGAGAGCCCAGAAATGGACCCTCAACTCTATGGTCAACTCATCTTTGACAAAGCAGGAAAGAATGTCCAATGGAAAAAAGACAGCCTCTTCAACAAATGGTGTTGGGAAAATTGGATAGCCACATGCAGAAGAATGAAACTGGACCATTTCCTTACACCACACACAAAAATAGACTCCGAATGGTTGAAAGACCTCAATGTGAGACAGGAGTCCATCAAAATCCTAGAGGAGAACACAGCAACCTCTTCGACCTCAGCCGCAGCAACTTCTTCCTAGAAGCATCGCCAAAGGCAAGGGAAGCAAGGGCAAAAATGAACTATTGGGACTTCATCAAGATAAAAAGCTTCTCACAGCAAAAGAAACAGTCAACAAAACCAAAAGACAACCGACAGAATGGGAGAAGATATTTGCAAATGACATATCAGTTAAAGGGTTAGTATCCAAAATCTATAAAGAACTTATTAAACTCAACACCCAAAGAACAAATGATCCAATCAAGAAATGGGCAGAAGGCATGAACAGACATTTTTCCAAAGAAGACATCCAAATGGCCAACAGACACATGAAAAAGTGTTCAAAATCACTCAGCATCAGGGAAATCCAAATCAAAACCTCAATGAGATACCACCTCACAGCAGTCAGAATGGCTAAAATTAACAAGTCAGGAAACAACAGATGTTGGTGGGGATGTGGAGAAAGGGGAACTCTCCTACACTGTTGGTGGGAATGCAAGCTGATGCAGCCACTCTGGAAAACAGTAGGGAGGTTCCCCAAAAGGTGAAAACAGAGCTACCATAAGATCCAGCAATTGCACTACTGAGGGATCCAATGTGCACCCTGATGTTTATAGCAGCAATGTCCACAATAGCCAAACTGTGGAAAGAGCCAAGATGTCCCTCGACAGATGAATGGATAAAGAAGAGGTGGTATATATATACACACACACACACACACACACACACACACACACACACACTGGAATATTATGCAGCCATCAAAAAAAAACCCCACAAAACAAAAAAAAACAAAATCTTGCCATTGCAATGACATGGATGGAACTAGAGGGTATTATGCTAAGCATAATAAGTCAATCAGAGAAAGACAAGTATAATATGATCTCACTGATAAGAGGAATTTGAGAAACAAGACAGAGGATCATAGGGGAAGGGAGGGAAAAATGGAACAAGACAAAACCAGAGAAGGAGACAAACCATAAGAGACTCTTAATCTCAGGAAACAAACTGAGGGTTACTGGAGTGGTGGGGGGTGGCTGGGTGATAGACATTGGAGAGGGTATGTGCTATGGAGAGCGCTGTGAATTGTGTAAGACTGTTGAATCACAGACCTGTACTTCTGAAACAAATAATATATGTTAAAAAAAAAAAAAAGAAGATAGTAGGAAGAGAAAAATGAAGGGGGGAAATCAGAGGAGGAGAGGAACCATGAGAGACTATGGACTCTGAGAAACAAACTGAGGGTTCTAGAGGGGAGGGTGGGTGGGTGGATGGATGGGTTAGCCCGGTGATGGGTATTAAAGAGGGCATGTATTGAATGGAGCACTGGGTATTATATGCAAACAATGAATCATGGAACACCACATCAAAAACTAATGATGTAATGTATGGTGATTAACATAACATAATAAAATTAAAAAAAAACTTTAATCTATTAAGAACTTTACTAGGATTTATAGGGTGTTATATATTTATGTATATTTATATATATCTTATATATATAACAATAATTATATATAACTTATTTATTATGTATAATAAGTATATTATACATGATTATTTATATATAAATATATATTTATAAAATGTATATAAATATAAAATAGCTGCCCTAGAGAAACTTTTTGGTATTTTTTTATAAGTGAATGGAGAGGAGGTAGGATGGAAGTTATAAGACAAATGTGCCTCTCTAAGTATATAGAAAATATTTCCTTTTCATGAAAATATTCACATTAATCCTTTTGCACACTTACACTTGCAATCACATATGACATTCTCTCTGTGTTTTTAATAATTCAGAATACAGTTAGATTATACACTTGCTTTAAGATAACTTCTCCAAAAAGTATACACCAGGGCGCCTGTGTGGCTCAGTCAGTTAAACATCCAACTCTTGGTTTCAGTTCAGATCATGATCTCAGGGTCCTGAGATGGATCCCTGCTTTGGGTTCCACACTGAATGGGGAGTCTGCTTGAGGATTCTGTCTCTCCTCCCTCTGCCCCTCCCCCATCAAATGAATAAATAAATCCTTAAAAAAAAAAAAACAAAGTATACACCATGTTGTGAAGATGATGCACCATACTTTTTCCTGACATTCTACAATTAAGCAGCTTCTATTTCTATGTATATATCATATGCTTTTTATTATATTCTGACTAGAACAACCTCCTTCTACTCATTTCTTCGCTTAGCTAATTCTTATTTTATTTCAATAGTATGTTCAGAAGTCATTTTTTTGGGTGGAAGTTTAAAAAGACCATATATATATATTTTTTGGTAGCTCCTCCCATTAGAAGGTGCATACCATTTCCCTCTTTGTTGACTTTGGGACTTGCTTTGACCAATAGAATTCACAGAAATGAATTCTGTGTGAATTCTGAGAAAGGGCTAAAGAAGCCTTGAATCTTCTGCTTCTGCATTTTCTTGCTATTCTGTTATTACCATGTAAAATCAGATTGGTATATACATTCTAGGAGAGAAGACCACATGGAGAGAAAAGTCCCCTAAGAACCACCTAAGGCCAGCCAGTATTTTTAGCTGCCAGCTAACCAAATAATTAATTGATGCTTACTTACAACCATGTGTTTACTTTTATTAAATCTTTTGAATTAATTATATTCACATTAAATTATATTTTGTTGACTTGATGGTAAAATCAACTTTGTATTTTTGCTGTATTAGTAAAAACCATTGTGTGTGTGTGTATAAACAATAATAATTTGTAAGCAAAAGTTATTGAATGTATGAAGAAAGAGTTGCATTCTCGGTTAGTAAGTCAAGTCAAATTTCCAAGAACAATGTTTGAGCAAAGGAATACAGCAGGGTATTAACAGCACAAAATATCAAGATCATTGATATTCCATTGTTTGGAATCTTGGCTTGGACATTTACCAACTCTGTGAACTTGAGTAAATTATTTAGGCTATCTTTTTTTTTTTAAAGATTTTATTTATTTATTTGACAGAGAGAGACACAGCAAGAGAGGAAACACAAGCAGGGGGAGTGGGAGAGGGAGAAGCAGGCTTCCCGCTGAGCAGGGAGCCTGATGTGGGGCTCGATCCCAGGACCCTGGGACCCATGACCTGAGCTGAAGGCAGACGCTTAATGACTGAGCCACCCAGGCGCCCCTATTTAGGCTATCTTATCCTTAGTTTTCTCATCAGTGAAATGTAGGTGCTTGACTCAAAGTCATTGGAAGTTTGGTGAGGTAAATGTGTATAAACTTATGTAACAGCTTTATACTGCTGTGTAGCAAATTATTACACACTTAGCTTAAAGCAACACACATGTATTATCTCATACTTTCTGTGGGTCAGTCTGCTTAGCTGAGTTCTCAGCTTCAGGTTCTCATCAGGCTGCGGTCTGGGTATCAGCTAGTGCTGTGGTCTTATCAGAGGTTTGACTAGAGAAAAAAACCTTTTCCAATTCTGTCAAATTATTAGCTGCATTCATTTCTCTTCTGGCTTCAGGATTGAGGGTTTTAGTTTTTTGGTGATGGCCATGTTCAGCTCCTAGAAACCTCCTCCAGTTCCTTGGAATGTAGGGTTCTCCAATACGGTCACTTAATTTATGACAACTTACTTCTTCAAAGTCAGCAATAGAGAGCAAGCAAAGGTACTAGCATGATGGAGTCTTATATAACATATCATAATTACAGGAGTGGCATGTCATCATCTTTGCTACATTCTATTGGTTAGAAGTCATAGGTCTCACCCACACTAAAAGGAAGAGGATTACTCAAGGGAATAGATAAAAAAAAAAAAAAAGTAGGAATCATTGAGGGTCATTAGGCTCTCTCCATCCAAAAGTCCAGTGCGTAGAATGGAATAAGTACATAAGAAATGTGATCTGTCTAACAATTGTTATGAATACAGAGTGTAAAACAACAAAAATTTGACCAAAATAGTCAAGAGTTATCCATTTTAGACCTGTGATTCTTAAAGCTCATACACACAAAGAAGTATTAAGTGGCAATCAATTTAAAATATTCACATGGAAAGAAGATTAGAGAAGACAAACAAAGAAATGTGACTCAAGCCATTTGTCACTGATGATCAGCACCTAACATACTTGAGATTGTGGGGTTTACTCATTTTGGCAAAGTCTAGAATACAGAATTTGAAAAAAAATAATACCTAAGGCGATACATTTGATTGGAACTGAAATCCATTGGTTGTTCTGATTAGTTTTTTTAATTACAAATCTCATTTTAATATCTTTCAACATAAATAACAATAATAGTCATATTTATTTCAAGGCTTCCAAGAGGTAAGAGATTTGGTTTAAGATAATCTATGATTCCACTTGTTATTGCTAAAACAGGTATTTTTTTACACTGGTTTTTCAAAATCTCTGCTCCATGAGGCAAGACAACTAAAAATCTAATAATTAATTACAAGGGGGTTATCTTTTTATTTTCATTTCTTTTTCCAGAATGGCTCCTGAGAGCTTCCCTACCAATTTCAGGTTTTGGTATACCTTGTATGAGAATGATTTGCATTTAGTTACTTTTTTGGGAGGACTGAAAAACAATTTATCTGTTCATTTCCAAGTAAAAGAGATCATTTTTCTTCATTTGCACATATTTTTGTATTTAAATAAGCAGAGTTTTCGTTATTGCTGCTTTCCTACTAACCTTTTAATTTATGATTAATATCTTTTTCATTAAGTAAATTTTAAGAGGAAAAATCTCCAAGCAATTTAATATGAAGTACAAAGGACAAAATTATCTATACTATCCACAGCAGTAAAACTGGAACCACTGAAAGTGCTGAGTAAAAATCTGTTAAACAAGATAATTTTTCATCCCAGTTATATTTCCCAGTGCTGTCAACATTAGAGATTTATAGATCTTTCTACACACTGATTATTTCTTATAACATCAAATGAAGCCACAGTAGTATATTGTATTTTCCATGGAATAGCTCATTCATTTTGATGATACAGAGCTTCCATGGTGAAAGATGTGTGGGGACAAGATTATCACCATTTCTGTCAAATGGAAAAAAAAAACTGTCTTTAAGCATAATTTTCTGTATAATATGAATGTGTGCTTATTTTGGAAACATAGGTCACCAACATTTTATTAAATTCAGTGATATGAATTTTTAATTTTTATTTTTAAATCAAATAAAATGATTATATCAATCATTAGTGACTATCCATGAGAATTTTATTTCAGAGGATTGCATGTATAACCTCAAGGGACAGTGAGAAAATGATGCTGTGCAATCATAACACTCTATGTACTAACCGAAGTATTTTATATTATGAGAAATTAATGGATTTCATAAAACATAAATGTGGGAATATAAAATGTACAAGAGGGATATTGAAAACTTCTAATTTACATGTTACGGATATTAGAAAGCGGCAGTTTTGAATGTTATAATCTGCTTTTTGCACACATTTTGGTTTAGCACCTAAGAACTAATTTTGACTGCAGTAAAACTTGGATTTCTGAACTACAGTAATATGACATAAATAAAGTGGATATCTGGATATAGCTTAGTATCTGAATTAGGTAAACAGAAGACAAATATCAAAAAAAAACTTTTACAATAGAAATGAAAAAATCTAAAAAATCATCATGAAGATGGTCTTTCAAATCCACATGTTTACTATGTTTTGCACTTTGTGATAGCAGACATTTAACACAATATTTCAGCCTAACGATATTGGAGAGAGATGATCTTGGTCGTGTAATAACATTCCAATAGTCCAATTAGCTGGAAAGCGGTATGTGTACATGGCAGCTCACAATAAAATTAACAAAGTTTCTCTTTTTTATCAAATAAATCCTGTCAACTCTCTCACAAGTGAGGTTTCAGGAAGTAAGTTAATTAGCACATATATGGTCAAATCCTTAAATTCTTATTATGTAAAAATTAGCTCTGCTCTAGGAAAAACACTCATTAACTTGCTTCAAAATACATGAATTTATACATACAGACACAGCACACGATTCTGCAGGGACAATTTCATTGAGGATTTCCACATTGTCTATCTGTGAGGAAGGGGCAATAAAGATACCTACAGCTTGAACATGGTTGTTAAGCCTAGACATATGGGTAGGGTGGGTACATTGCAAAGTCTACCAAAAGACTAATAACCAGGAACAGACAGTGTGATGAATAAGGTATTTTAAAAGATGAGAATTCAGTTATGTAATGGGGAGGGGGTAATTGTAACAGATGGAAGATAGTTAAGAAAAATGATAGCATAGTTGAAACTAGACCTCAAACACTGAATAAGGTCATTTACAAAGAAGAGAAACTCAAGGAAAGCAAGGACTCATTTGAATTGGAACTCAAAGACAATTCAGAAAATAATTGATCAATTGGATAATCATCCTGAGTCTTCTGAAGATTCTGACCAAAATAACTGTAATGTTAATGTGAATTAGCTCTTCTCTGTATCTTTTCTGCCTCTCCTTCCATTATCAATCATCTCCTAATATCCCATATTTAAATTCTGAAATATTTGATAGGAAAGTTTTTGGGCAACACAATCTCATATTTTCAGAGCTTCATAAAGGTCAGTTTCCTGCCCCAGTCTATTTTGCAAATCTATTTTGTTCATCATTGGAAACTCCCCATTCCTTAACAGTATCACTTATCATCAGCTGTGACCATTGAGGAGCTTCTAAATGATTCAAGTGTGCCACTCACTCATGAATTCCTTATTGCTTCAGTAAAAGTCTGTCTTGTGGAATTTGCCAAGGAAAATGGAATATAATAGGTCCTTGGGCCTTTTAAAATAGATTTATTTGAATATGCATTTGATTTCTTCCTCAAAAGTCTGCCAATAGTAAAAACTGCAAGTTCTGACATTTCTACCTTGTACATTGTGGCCATAACTTTTTTCCAGTATTTCAACTTGCATTCCAGCATTGTGTTAAGACAAGCTCCAGAGGCATTTAAACACCGAAACAGGGGTTGTTATCTCCATATCAACAAACTTTCCCTTATTCAGATTTATACTCTACTTTTGTTGGTCCAGGACTTTCAAGATTATTCCCAGTCATACTTTACATGATCTTATTGGTATATCTTATCCAGGTCCTGCTACTCCTTTCATGAATGATCCATATCTTTCCCTGGCACAGCCTGCATTCCCCCTTTTGAACCATGCTTAGCCCCTTTGTTATTTATTGGCTAGTGGCCAAGATAGAAGTGGGGAAAAAGTCTTGAGTACTATCTACAGGGACCTCATTAAGAAGGAGCCTACCACCTTTTGGCATTAGGGATGGGAATTGGGAGTTCAGTATTTTCAAGCTTATCTACCTATAGGCCCCCATCACAAATTTCAGAGTCCAACTTTTTTTTTTTATGTGAGGGCCCAATTTTGATTAGAAACTTAGTGAAGCTGTGAATACAAGCTTTTCTGAAATTCTGACACACTTATAATCAGGTTGTTTCCCTGATCTTCAAAATAGTCTGTCCTTCAGTTATAGAAGATGAAGGTCTCTATAGAGATTACCATAAATGCTTTTTTCATCCATTAAGTTGGTAATTTTCTGACCTATGCCTCTAAATATCTGTATTCAATATATACAGTTAAAAGCATTTTTTTGGTTCTTATAATTATCATTTTCCACATATCTCTCAAATATAGATATTACATAATCCAGTGCTTTTAGCTTTTCTGTGGTTTCTGTCATTAGCACCTAAGATAATTCTGGGAGGAAACACTGTCTGAAAACAAAGCAAAACAGAAAAACACCCTCATAGGCTCTATCCTTTGTTACTAGGGTGGCATGCTCATATATGTATATATATATATATACAATTTTCCTTCCAGCAGTGTGTGTTGCTGAGCTATTCCATTCTAATTAAAATTTCTGTCTGATATTAATCATGACATAATAGCTATTTTTAACTCTCAGAATTTTGTGATACCTCAGTGCTGGGAGCTATTTTCCTCTAAAGTCCAGTAATAGGACAGTTATTTTACTTTGAAAGATACATATAACTGATGTGTTAGGTAACTTGCATCAAAGGTAGAGAATACTACTCAGTATTTTAAATAAGCAAACAGAATGCTGATTTATTTGCCTTCCAAGCATGGAAGAACTGTGCTTCTGAGGCAGATCTTCAGGGTCTATAAAAAAAATCTTATAGCAACTGAGAAATTTTCCCACTTAAATCTGGAAGGATCCAAGGACACTCTCCATCTACTCTTCTATTCAGTGTTTACTGTGATAATAAATTAAGACAGTTTTCTAAATATACACAATAACTGGAAAGGGAGAAATAAACCTGTCATTATTCACAGGTGACATTAATATACTCACAGAAAATTCAGAAAATAATCTATAGACAACTGCTTGAATACACTATGAAAATGCATTTGACCTCCCAATCAGTATATGTGTATATGTGTGATTATGTGTGTGTTTGTGTCCAACTTCTAAATAATGTCTATGTCATAGAAGAAATCATAATAGAAACAAATTAGTATTCAGAACTAAGTAATAAATAATATTCAGCATATCATTCCTGGATTATATATAAAATAGTACCTAGCTTTGAACAAAACAAAAATGTCTATTTTTTTTTTTAAAGATTTTATTTATTTATTTGACAGAGAGAGACACAGCGAGAGAGGGAACACAAGCAGGGGGACTGGGAGAGGGAGAAGCAGGTTTCCTGCCAAGCAGGGAGCCCGATGCGGGGCTCGATCCCAGGACCCTGGGATCCTGACCCGAGCGGAAGGCAGACGCTTAACGACTGAGCCACCCAGGCGCCCCAACAAAAATGTCTATTAATACTATGTCTATTCGGGCGCCTGGGTGGTTCAGTTGGTTAAGCAACTGCCTTCGGCTCAGGTCATGATCCTGGATCGGCCCGCATCGGGCTCCCTCCTCGGCAGGGAGTCTGCTTCTCCCTCTGACCCTCCCCCCTCTCATGTACTCTCTCTCAAATAAATAAATAAAATCTTAAAAAAAAAAAAATACTATGTCTATTCAACATTGTAAGGTGGGTCCTCTCCAACATAATAAAAATTGCAAGTTAAATCTAAGGAACTAGAGAGGAAAAAAGCAAGCTGTTGTTATTCAAGAGTGATATGCCTACATAGAATCTTAAAATCTGAAAGTCCCAGGGATACAAAGAGAGCTTAACAAGGTGGCTCCATACAAGAGCAAAAGGTACAAATCATCTGCATTTCTATACATCAGCAAAAAAGTTCAGAAAAATAATTTAGAAAAGTTTTATTTATCCTAACAACTAACATGATAAGGTACATACAAATAAATGTAGCGAGAAGTATGCCAAACTTTTAATAAAAGTTAGAAAAATTAGAAAATTAGAAAATTAGAAATCATTATTCAAGAAAATAGAGGTAAATTTGAACAGATATAGTGGCATATTGCATTCATGGATATGAAAGCTCAATGAAGACAGATCTGCATAAAATAATTTTAAAACTCAGAGTACTTCATAAAGGAATATTAGTGGAACTTAGAACAATGGTAATCCTTAATTTACATTACGAATAATGATCCATCTAGACCTGAAACTAATATTACACTGTATGTTAACTGGAATTTAAATAAAACCTTAAGAGAAACAAAACAAAACAAAAGAATAATGATCCAAGGACAGAAACCACAACAGCAACTAAACAACTTTTTTGAAGAAGAAACTAAGGGATTTTCCTTAATTATATAAAGATTAATTATAATGTGATAATTAACAAATGGATTTTACCACTTTACTCTTTTCCTACCCATCATCTTCCTGCTTAAAATTAAAGTCTATCATTCCAGTACTCTCTTTTCAATATCCAGAAGTATTTTACTTTGTTCATTTTCTTTTTTTTAAAATTATATTAAAGTAATGAAAGCCCACAATCTTTCATGCTTGTCCTGAGTTCTTGAATACTTTTAGATAAAATTTCCCATTGGGGATATTTCTCCACCTATTTAAGTAATGGTCATTAACCTTAATGAGACTCTAAATATAGTTATTCTGCTATCTTAAAAAAATCACTTAGCTCTCTATTTAGGAGTACCAGTAAAACTTCACTATATTTTTCAAACATTTAACCTACTACCAACTCCGTATCTCTTTACTTTTCTTAAAGAAGATGTCCCTTAGTGTTCTATCACAATATGAAGATATTTTCTTCTTTCAGCCCTACTACAATTGTGTAAGCACATTTCTCCAAATTTCATGACAATATATTCCCGTTTTTACCCTATACTTCCTCCTCTTTAACCTTATCAAGAACTTTTACTTTAAATTCTCCCCTCCTGCTGCCATATCTTCAATTTATCTCTTTCCATTAGAATATTCTGAATAGCGTTCACATGTGTTCTCTCAGATTTAAACATAACAACACACTTAGCAATAAAAACTTTTTTCAATCCCACTCTACCTTCAGGCACTCCCCAATATTTGTCTTTTCCTTTAAAATCAAACTTCTAAAGTAAATTTTCTGTACTTATTATTTCTGTACCTTAATACCAATTTCTCCATGGACTCGTATCTGGACTCTACCTCACTTGTCCAGCATAACTTTAATTACTCAAGTCTCAATTTATTTACCTGCCACTAAATTTAAGAGGCACACTTTCCTATTCTCATCTTTCCTGATCTCTCATGATACTTTTCTTTATTTGTTAAACATCTTCTATTTGTTAGGCAATGTATTTGGTAACTGGAATATAATGGTGATGAAATTCATATATAATCCTTACCTAATGAAGCTCATATCCTAGAAGCAAAGAAACATATTTATCAAATAATCACAGTTACTAAGTGCATCACAGGGAAGTTATGAATACATTACGAGTATAAACAAAGAATAAGTAAAAGTCTATGAACTGGTATCTGAAAGAGAATTAGGATGGCAAACAAAAGGTAGAGTGTTCCAAGCAGAGGAAAAGGCTTCTACATTAGCCAGGAAGTTAGTAGTGGCTTGGTGAATATGGGGATCCAGAAGAAAAGCAGTGTGAGAATGAGAGCAGATCTCTAGAGAATGGACTGGAATTCATAGAATGAAAATCATAGTCAAAGATAATAGAAAAATTAAGACTCTAATTTGATTATTTAAATGATCAATATACACTAAAAAATAAAATAGCGTCATGATTACTTTTTATTAATCTCCAATTACTCAAGTAATATAGTGTCCTTTATGAAAGGGAGATACATATAAAGTTTAGCTTCTCTATAAATAGGAACTCTTTTCCCATTCTGCTACCCTTTGCCTTATCATAGCCATTTTAATATATTTTAATGTCCTTCCATACCCCTTTCTTTGGTAGTAAAACATGTCCAACAAATAATACATAGTTTTATTTCATATCTTAATTATCTGTGGGATATTATCTTTTTTTAAGATTTATTTATAATATTTCAAGGGAGAGAGGCAGAGGGAGACAACCTTCAAGCAGGCTCCGCACTGAGCGTGGAGTCCAATGTGGGGCTTGTTCTCATGACCCAATCATGACCTGAGTCAAAACCAAGAGCTGGGCACTTAACTGACTGAGCCACCCAGGCGCCCCATCTGTGGAAAAATTATCTTTATGCAATAGAAGCCTAAGAGATAATACCAGGAAAACTATTCTAGAGGTTATTCCTGATAGAAGAATTGTCAGGCCAGATTAAGATTCTGAATGGCGTGGTTTATAAAATCAGTTAAAAACATAATAGCAGGAAGCAAGGAGTAAACAAGATACAATGAAAGAGCAAACTTCCTGAAGCCTAGGTTACACAACATCATGTGTATCTGTACCTCTGTCTGCCATGCCAGTCTTACCAACTAATGGTGTTTATGGGGACCAGACCTAAGGTTTGAGTCAGGAGCTTAATAGAATGAAGGTGCCAACATAAACATACTTACCCCGTCAAAGAGATGCCAAACAAGAAGTCCTGGTCACAGCTATAGATCAATAACTAGTCTACTGAGCAGTTATTTCTTTTAGCTGTTCTTGTTCTGAGCCCATGAGAGACCAAATGGGAACATAATAGGAGTCATAAATAGATAGCCAATTTAAAGATAACAATTGTCAGCTTTTTGGTGACATAATTATAGCTTATGACTTGATCTTTCCATTGATTTCTATTTAAAAGTAGCACTTTTGTTTGTTCTAATTATTCCATCTATCTTTAACATGTCTTGAGGTTACTAACTTGTGATGTATATTTAACATATATTATAATTTCTTTATCTCACAACTTGTTTCATCATTATAAACAACTTACAAAATATTGCTTATAGCTCATAAGCTGCCAGCCTATTTTCTCTCTTTGCTTAACCCTTATGTATTTTATCAATTGTTTGTTTTTCTAGTTTTTTGAAGGAGATTAGAATATTCTCAAATAATACTACAACACAAATTACATTGAACTAAATTGTATTACACTCTATATTATTTGGTAACTTTTTTTCTTTCTCTGTATTACATTTGAGAACTATCAAGGTTGACTAATCCATATAGATCTGGATCATACCTTTATAGGATGTTCATTTCCTCTGTAGTTAGCCCATCTGAAACTATGAAAGAACGGTTTGAGGTGTTACCCTACTTGCATAATTATACATTACTATGTTACACACACAGAGAGAATCAGTATTTCCTTGTATCAGAAACCAGACTTGCGATTCACAAAATACCTTGTACCAGTTCCCATGCTCCAAATCACCACAGGATGAAGGGATGAAAGCAGATGCCAACTCTATGTATTGCAGGGTATGTATCACAGGAGAGTAACCCCAAAACTATGAAACTGGGAGCTTATATAAGGTGGCTGGCACATCTATCTCTCCAAAGATGAAAAGAAATTGATGTTTGCTCTGGAATATAAATACATACTCTCTGGAGGGAGAAGGTCTCTAGGTTTACAACCCCTGGAATGTAAAGAAATGGCTCCAGGGAAGATTGTCTATAAATTTCTCAGAAACTTACAAGGCTTGTTTTTTTTTTTCTCTTCAATCATTCTTTACATAGGTTGTCAGTAATCTTTGTTCAGTAAGCCCTGCATGTGAGGAAACATGGAAATATTTATGGAGCATTGTTTCCTGACAGCTGCAACAAATATATTCATGTTTTTTTCCTTGTGAGTTGACTTTTTATTTTTCTGCAGAGTAAGCTTCATTATATATAAGTAAGTAAACAGGTTACTTCCAACAAAATAAAAATCAAACTAGGAGCTTATTTATTCCTTCAAAAATGTCAATTACAAAGAAATTAATTGAGAGTTATCATAATGATTCTTGGGACAAATGCTATGACTCTATGGATCCAAATTCTCATATAATGTTAAAAGGATGAGAAAAATCAGAAATATTTAAAAAGTATTCCTCAACTTCACACTGTATCCTCAGAAATACTAAATGGAGTAACTCTTTATGAATACATAACTTTTGTTTTTTTAGCTTTATATACATTTTTAAATAAATTATTCTCCACTGTTGGTAGAGATAGGTGAAAATAGTATATACTCCTTACATTTTATGTGTATAGTTTATCTAGCTCAAAAAATTATATAGCATTGTAAAAATATCTTTATATTAGGTAAATGGAAAACAGGGACCTACTGTTTTTGGTATTACAATATATAAAAAGGGCATGAGAATTTCATTTCATAGCAATGACACCATAGGTCAAAGAAGAATGAGTAACATACACACATTACTGAAAGAAGAAGCTGTGTTAACTCCTATTTTAAACTTCTTGATAAATTCTTTTTATTATTATTATTTTAAAATTATTTTTCCAGATTTACTGGGAAATGATTGATAAATAAAAATTATATTTAGGGTATGCAATGTGATGATTTGATATTTGATATATGTATAAATTTTGAAATGATTACCATAATCAAGCTAATTAACACATTTATCACCTCACATAGCTATCTTGTTGTTGTTTTTGTTTTTGGTGTGGTGAGAACACTTAAGATCTATTCACTTAGCAAATTTCAAGTATACAATACAGTATTATTATCTATAGTCACTATGTTGTACATTATATCCCCAGAACTCATTCATCTTATACGTTGAAGTCTGTACCCTTTGGCTAACATCTCCTCATTTTTCCACCCCTCCCAGAACCTGATAACTACCATTTACTCTCTGGTTCTGAGTTTGACAATTTATGAACCTACATATAAGTGAGATCATACAGTATTTGTCTTTCTCTGGTTTATTTCACTTAGCATCACAAGCTCCAGTTTCATCCATACTGTTGCAAATAACAGATTTTTTTTTAAATGGCTGAATACTATGCACAACAAAGGAAACGATCACAAAATAAGAGGGAACATACAGAATGGGAGAAAATATTTGCAAACCATATATCTGATGAAGGGTTAATATCCAAAATATATTAGGAACTCATATAAGTCAACAGAAAACAAAATAACCCAATTAACAGATGGGCAGAGAGTCTGATCAGACATTTTTCCAAGGAAGACATACAAATAGCCAACAGGTACATAAAAAGGTGTTCAACATCACTAATAATCAGGGAAATGAAAATTAAGCCACAATGGAGGTATCACCTCACACCTGTTAGGATGGTTATTATCTTAATAAACTCTTTACTCTTCAAACCACATAGAGTTTGTTTAAATGTGTTTACATCATAATAGAGAACTAAGATAATTTGTGTAGGAGTAAGCTATTCTTCCAAAATTTGCTGGTGTTTATTATACAATAAACGCTAGGAATATAAAAAGGAAATTTTCAAAAGTCAGAAGTGTCGAAGCTAGTTTTTATTTAATATGTGGAAACAGAAATCACATTTTCTATATTGCTTATATTTTTATTATGACCTTTCTTCCTAATAGCACAGATATATGCAATTAAATGTAGTGTCCTCATTAAAAGACACATATGAGCACCCTTTTCCTTTGGTGTACAGAGCACACAACAGTTAGAAACCAGCATTTTTGCTATAGATTAGATTACAAAGAAGTACGTGGCCTATATTGGTGAGGGGATGCTATAATGAATAAACCATTAAGATTAATTCACTGCAGGACAGAATTTAGATGCATTAACTAAGAGAGTTTTTATACTTTGTCCTTATGGCCTGTTATGAGTTGAATTGTGCACCCCCCCATTCATATGTTTAAGTCCTAACTCTCAGTACCTCATAATGTCTCCTCATTTGTAAGTATGGTCATTGCAGATGTCATTAATAAAGACGAGGTCGGGGCGCCTGGGTGGCTCAGTCGTTAAACGTCTGCCTTCGGCTCAGGTCATGGTCCCAGGGTCCTGGGATCGAGCCCCGCATCGGGCTCCCTGCTCCGTGGGAAGCCTGTTCTCCCTCTCCCTCTGCCCCTGCTTGTGTTCCCTCTCTCACTGTGTCTCTCTCTGTCAAATAAATAAAATCTTAAAAAAATAAAATAAAATAAAATAAAGACGAGGTCATACTGGAGTAGGGCAGGCTCCTAATCCAACATGATTGGTGTATTTATACAAAGGGGGAATTTGGACATGGCCACAGATATAAGGTGAATGCCATGTGAACATGAAGATGGAGACTGGGGTGATGCACATAGGAATGCCAAAGATGGCCAGCATACCATCAGTAGCTAGGAGAGAGTCATGGAGTAGATTCTCCCCTGAAGCCCTTGGAAAAAAAACAACTGCCAACACCTTGATCTTGGACTTCTAGCCTCCAAAACTGAGACAATACATTTCTGTTGTTTAAGTCACCCAATTTGTGGTACTTTGTTATGGCAGTCCTAGCAAACTAATACATGGCTCTTGTATCTTTCCTTTCTACAAAGAATCAATGATATTCATCACTTCAAAGGCACATATTCATTCACCTTAGGAAAGAGGAGATTAAAGGACCCAGAAAGTACAAAGAGGTCAAATGTTTGGAATCTTAATATAGAATAGAACTTTGAAAGGAAAAGTGTTGATTTATAGAGACATGGGGGTTTGAGATTAATGTCAATTTTTTCAATTTCAAAGCCTGGCTATAATAAAGTAATATCTGATACTTGAACAAAGAGAACTTAAAAGTTTCATCTATATCCTCAAGGCTTGGGAAAAGTCACATGTATTTGAGAGAAAGTTTTCCTGGTGTAAAAGCAAGACTTAGTCTCCTTGTAGGATAGCTGGGAATTAGAACAGTAGTTTAGTGGAGGTCCCCTTAATTGCATGGTTATTTTAAAAGGGCTCTGCTTTCAGGCGCCTGGGTGGCTCAGTTGGTTAAGCGACTGCCTTCGGCTCAGGTCATGATCCTGGAGTCCCTGGATCGAGTCCCACATTGGGCTCCCTGCTCGGCAGGGAGTCTGCTTCTCCCTCTGACCCTCCTCCCTCTCATGCTCTCTGGATCTCATTCTCTCTGTCTCAAATAAATAAATAAAATCTTAAAAAAAAAAAAAAGGGCTCTGCTTTCTTCCTTACTAGAAAATTTAGAGAAACCTTAAACTCACCAAACCAAGGAATAAAATGGGGTGACCTAAGGAAGCAAAATGCTGCATATAGCAACATACAACTAAACAAACGTGGAAATTAAGGGGCATAAGTAGAAGTGAATAGGGTAAATATATTACACATATGTAATGTGTATGATGTATACATAATCTATGTCTATAATATATGTATCTCTATTATATAGTGTACATATATAATGTGCATAACACATAATATATATTATACATATGCAATGTGTATATAATACACATATTATACACCATAGTGCACATATATGTGTATAATGTATATATAATGTATGTATATATTGATATATATAATTTATATTATATATACACACACTTCACAGTGTATATGTACCCTATTAAAATTCTGAGTTATTAAACTGTTAAGATCATAACATACCTGCTATAATTAGAGCACCTATTATATATAGTACATTATATACCTTTATATGCTGATATCATTTTTGATAATTTGTCATTTGATTCTAGTGATTGAGGAAGGTCAGATGTGGTTACCCTCATCTTAAAGCTAAAAATACTAAAAGCTTTGAGAGATTATGAATGTTATTCAATATCTCATACGTAATAAATCACAGGGATGGAATTAGTTACTTCATTTTCCATACAGTGCCATAAAATGATTAGGGTGCATTAGGCTTTCTACTCTCTAGGTCACATTTAGGCCATTTTATCTTCCAAAAGAGAAACTTGATCTTCCTCTAAGTATAGTGGATCTGTTTTCCTTTTCCAAATATTGTTGCATCAGATATAGATTATATGCTTTTTCCATCTTCTTTATAAAAATAAAAACTATAGTTTTCCCATTTAAATCGAAATCCTGTGGGAAATAGTGAGCATTCTGTATATTCTTTGCCCATATTATTCAGGTCTTGTGGGTTCTTCACACTGATCTCTAGTTTCTTGTATATACAGTTGGTTATCCAATGGCTTTAGGACCAGCACACCTGAAGCCATTGTCAATCAGCCCTAAACAGCAGTCTCTCCAAAAATGATATTTACCAATGTGCTCAGTATTAGATAGGGAGAGGGACAACTTGATCCTAAAGTAATAAAAAATGAAATGAATGTTTATATTTAGCTCAACTTGATTAGCAAATATGGAGAAACTTTTCTGGGCAAGTTACTACATGTGATCAAACAGTGGAGAAAAACATGAACAAGTCAATCAATAGTGATGATGATGAGAAAGACTTGATGCTGAACAGTAACAGCAGCTACATTTTAAGGGGATAAAAAATGTGCAATGTACTATGCTACAACTTCACATGCATTGTGCAATTTAAATCTCACAACACTCCTATGAGATTTTTGTCTTCATTATCATACATTTATAAATAAATGAGTCGACACTGTTAAGTAATATATTCAAGTGTTACATGCCCTGTTCATTTTTTTTTTAAGATTTTTCATTTATTCATTTGAGAGAGAGAGTGCGCATGCAAGTGCATCAGCAGTTGCGGGGGTGGTCAGAGGGAGAGGGAGGAGCAGACTCCCCACTAAGCAGGGAAGCCTGATATGGGGCTTGATCCCAGGACCCCTGGGATCATGACCAGAGCTGAAGGCAGCAGCTTAACCCACTGAACCACCCAGGCACCCCAAGACCTGTTCATTCTTGGAGCCAGATTTGCACCTTTGTCTGTCTGACCTCAGATCCCAAACTCTTAACTGGTAAAAAGCAGTCGTTGCATAATCAGTATCACAAATTACTATTAGAAGTTATCCTTTTTAAAAAATGTTTTATTTATTTATTCCCCAACCACCCAAACATGACTCTCAAGTAATGTACTGTCACAGAATTGTATGTACAATATGGTCCTTTGTCAAAAGTGCTAGCAGTCCCTGGCAAAAAAAAAAAAAAAAATAATAATAATAATAATAAAAAAGAGAGAAAAATTAGCAGTGTCACTTAAGCCTATGATTACTGTGAGCTTCTTCCTATTAGCTAATGTATGAGCCAACCCTTAAGTTCATGTTTACTTTGACTTTATATCTCAACTTATGAAAATGATTCTGAGCTCTATTCTGTAATAGAAAAATGCTACAAGAACTATGTATGCTAAGTTCTATCATCTTAGAGACTTCAAGTATTAAACTTTTGAATAGGATAAAAGACAGAACCGAACACTTTATCCTTAACAAACTTGACATTACAAACTCCCTACAGTATCACCCTTACTCACGTGAGGGACCCCTACAAACCAAAGAACTATTCATTGGTTCCTGGAGGATTAAAAAAAGAAAAGACCATTAAAAATCTGGCAACACTCAAAAGAAGACAACAGACCCTAGACCTGAAAAGGGCAAATCAAGAGCCTGTCAGTACAAATGATTCAGAACTTCTCAAATCCTGGCAGAGTGAGTGGGCAAGTTGGTCTCTGGAGAATATAAACCCTGACATTATTTTTGCTCCAAACCACCACTCAGAATTCTACTCAGATGCTGACAGAGAGGCATCCTAGCAGACAGAGCATAGGTAGTAGTCTCTCCTTCCAGTGACTGGAGCAAATAACAGAGAGAGCGTGTGATCTCTGTGCGTTTCTAGCCACTGATCCATAACCTTAAAGCATTATGTTTTAAGGTACAAAGACATTTGTTCGAGTATTTTCAGTTATGTAAGGCTATCTTCCCTAATATTGATTTAAATACTTCTTTTCATAAAAAGGGTACTTATTTCAAAGCCCCTCCCAAGAACATTTTTCACCTGAAATGACCCATATTTTTAAAAGTAAGGACTTAGGGACACCTGGGTGGCTCAGATGATTAAGCGTCTGTCTTCAGCTCAGGTCATGATCCCAAGGTCCTGGGATAGAGTCCTCATCAGGCTCCCTCCTCAGTGGGGAGCCTGTTTCTCCTTCTGCCTGCTGCTCCCCCTGCTTGTGCTCTCTGTCTTTCTCTCTCTCTGGCAAATAAATAAATAAAATCTTAAAAAAAAAAAAAAAAGTAAGGACTTAAACATCTTCCCTTTCAGAAACATAATTTTTCTTTCTTTCTTTTTCTTTCCCCTTCTTTCCTTCCTTCCTTCCTTCCTTCCTTCCTTCCTTCCTTCCTTCCTTCCTTCCTTCCTTCCTTCCTTCCT